>NC_090659.1:11182332-11485362 GCF_013368605.1 Nyctibius grandis | reverse complement strand
TCCCCTGCAGTTCTTAGTGAAGACCATGGTGAGGCAGGCTGTCCCCCTGCAGCCCATGTAGGTTAATGGTGGAGCAGATATCCACCTGCAGCCTATGGAGGAAGGAAGGAGTAGTAGAGACAACGTGTGATGAACTGACCTCAACTCCCATTCCCCATCCCCCTGCGCTGCTAATGAGGGAGGAGGGGGAGAAGTTGGGAATGAAGTTGAGCCTGGGAAGAAGGGAGGGGTGGGGGGAAGGTGTTTTAAGATTTAGTTTTTATTTTCTCATTATCCTACTCTGATTTTGATTGGTAATAAATTCAACTAATTTCATCAAGTCTAGTCTGTTTTGCCCATGACAGTAATCAGTGAATGATCTCTCCCTGTCCTTATCTCGACCCACGAGCCTTTTGTTGTATTTTCTCTCCCTTGTCCAGCTGAGGAGGGGGAGTGATAGAGCAGCTTTGGTGGGCACCTGGTGTCCAGCCAGGGTCAACCCACCACATATTGAAATCAGGGAAATCTCTAAAAGTCATGACTAAAATCTGCATCAGTGGGAAAATTTTGAGTGGGCATTTCAGAAAACTTAAAATTGTTCCATTATTCTGTAGAGTCCAGAAGTTATTAAGTTATTGCTTTTGAAAACGTAGGAAAAATATGATATTTACTATATCCTGGAATTTTTGTCAAAGAAATATGTAAAAGGGACACTTCTCTAGTCAGGAGGGTGAAAGGGGGCTGTTTTGCAGATGTGGGGAACAGAGTGATTATATGTCCCTCACAAAGACATTGTACCAAGACAGGAGTAGTTCATGATAACTTAGTAAATCTGAGGCCACCTCAAACTTTTCAGAAGTGATTCTCAATTTACCTCAGAATAAATGAGTAGCTTTTGCATTACGATAAATTGGTATTAGAGGGCATTTATGCAAAGTCATATGGATGGAAAACATTTTAAAAGCCCTAATCTTTAAATTGGATAGAAATATTGCTCTTAGCCCCATAGTTTTAGTGTCACTAAGCATGGAAAAAAGTCTTCCAATGTGTATGGTAAGTCCCATTACAAATCTACTACAGCCAATAAATTTTACATACCAGCACAAGTTCTTCAGCTGTACTTTAAATAGATCTGAGTTCATAGTACCCAGAAGTTGAAGCTGTTGCAGAACTGAGCTTTGAATTTTATAATTTTAAAATTGACTGTTGAATAAAAAAACCCATGAAAGTTATTAGGAAGCTAAATTGGAATGACTTCATTATCTAAGCCATTTATGATAATAGAAATAGGATTCCTAAATCATGTGGTTTCTGTTGAAACTTTTGCCCAGAGTCCGTCAATAGCTGAAGGGATGTGGGAAAAGTCGGATAGCAAGACATCTAATTGCCACTGCCTTTGAGATGTTTTTGGTAGTAATCTGTACCTTTTGCATGACCACTCTGTTGCATTCTGAGAAAAGGAGAACCAGTTTTGTGCTGCTTTTGCAGAGGAACAGAATCTGTAGATTTCATGACAGGGGAGCTCTTGGCTCTTTTGCCATACTGAAGGACAACCAGTCTGCAAGCCTATACTTTTTTCAGTCCATCAGGATGTAAATACACTAACTTCATATTTGGTATTTCTATCTATGTATACAAATTTTCTTTTTTTCTCCTCCTTTATAAATAATTTTATTATTTTCATGAAACTACTGTATGATTCTTGAGTGATGTTAGAATCCCACTCTATGTGTTGGTGACTTTCAGGGAATCATTTGATTTTGATTAGCAAGAAGCAAATTATATTTTAAAAAATATGTTTATATATACACAGAGTGGAGGGCTGGTTGCTTGATATTTGTTGGTGTCTGTTTTCGGAATAATGAGGTCAAAATAGCTGACAGGGATGTTAAGAGTTCACTAACATGGCTTGTTTTCTAACCTAATCAAATGAAACAATAGTACAAATAAAAAAAAGTTATATTGTTGGTTTGGTGAAGTGACTAAAGATATTTCTCTGTTATTTCAAGGCAGCCATAGAATGGCACTTCTAATTATAAGTGGCATAGGGGAAGAAAAGTACACATCTGCAATTTTCTTCCTGAGTCGTATGGATTTCCAACACGTCACACAGATGATCAGTTAAAATGCTGGTGTTCAGTAATTATATTCAGCACTTCAAGGGTTTGCACAGATATGTTAATAATCCCATTAATCTTCTTCCTTTATATGTAAATCTGTAGCCCAGATGTTGCATCATTTGCAAATCTTGCAATTAAAACATTTTATAACTTGCAGTTATGCAAAGGGGCAGTAGACTGGAAAAATGTGTAAAATTGCTTGGCTAGGACGTTACCATGGCAACAGACTGACCTCCGTTCAATTAGTTACGACTGAAGATCCAGCTATTAATTATAATGGTCAGAAAAGGATATAATCTGAATCTCCTTTTACCTTTTTAATATGGACATTTCTCACTCGCCATAAATCTCTGACTTTAAGAGACAAAGCTCCAGACCTGAAGCATTAAAAGTGATAGTGCTTAAATACTGATGGAAAGTGGAGGACAGTAAAGGAATCTCATTTATCAGCTATACTCAAGGTACTTCTTTAACTTTTTGTAGTCTAAGCACTCTGTCAGGCAAGCTTCAAAGTGAATATTCGTTATTGCTCATTTTAGCTATTGAAATCTGCATTATGTGTGCCAGCAATTATCTCTCACTTTAGAAAGTGGCTGTTAATTAGGACCAAACTAATCACCGTGGGACTTGTGGAAACAGATAGATGCCTCCCTTTGTCAGAGTTCTATACTTTGCTGTAGCAAAGTTATTATTTTCTTGGCATGTTATCAAAGAAAAGTTAACTGTTAATTATAGCAGACACTCTGCTTTCTGACACTGGAGCAGTCCCACCATCGTCATACAGCAATGCTCTGGTTGGTCAGTAAATACCTTGGTGTAGGGCCATTTTGGGGGATGTTGTGCAAGGTACACTGCCTCACCACATCCCTTCACATTCACTCAAAACAATGCAAATCTTAAGCCTGTTACGTATTGAAATTCTCAGGATTTTAGTGTCCTTTTTTTTTTTTTTTTTTACCCCCTTTATGTTTAGCTCGACGTTACGCTAATCAGTAAACAGGAGAAGACCAGGTACTCAGCACAGTGACTTCTTCTCCCTTCCCCCTTGAAGTGCAATATGTTCAATATTCATGTAATCAATGCTGATATGTATTTATACTCTATAGCTTTTTCTCAGGATGTGGGGGGTTGTGGGTTTTTTTGGTAGCGGTGGTTGGTGGCGTTTTTTGGGGGGTTGTATTTATAGAGGTTTTTTTTTCTGTTTTGTCGTCCTTTTTTTTTTAAGCACTTTGCCCTGATAATTACTGCTGAAAGGCAGGGAATGAGCAGAATAGCCTGGCTGGGAATAGTCTCAAAATCACCGGACTGGGCAAAAGTTTAGCTAATCACAAGGGCCTGGCAAAATACATGATTACCCTGTAACTGACTTCCAGCAGTTCTGGATTAGACCCATATAGATTAAAGTGTGCGTTTAAATATGTATCTTATGTAATAACTGCCAAGAAATCTCACCCCAGAAGGTGTTTGTGCATTTTTTATGATAGCCATACTCTGCACAGATGGCAAGTGTATAAATTGTATCCTGGTTTTTGCAGCCCTGTGCAGGACTCTGATATGAAACAGGAAGCACGGAGCAGTGTGATACCAAATATTCACTGAAGTGATCTTGAGGTGATCCCTATGCAAGATACAGATTTGTGCACCACTTAGACCAAAAAAATGCCAGTGAAATCTTCTTAGCAATCATAACTACATTGCACCAAGTGATGGACATTTACAGCAAGTTCAGAACTCCTTTTAGCATATTGATTAGATAGCTGTAACTGTTTATTGTTGTGATTCTTTCCCTCTCTTCCTCTGAGGCAGTTTCCTGCAAGCCTGCAAGGAATTTACCTGTGCAAATAACCTCATTGCCTAGGTCTGCTTTGCAGTTATTTAAGGAAGTATATCAAACCTGTAGCTTGAAGGCAGAGCATGATAAATTACCTTGTTTATCATAGAGGTTCCCCTACGTATGTAACAGCCTATGGTCACTGTATAGTAGATGGCTCAAAGATGCAAATCCAGCACAATTCATTTCTAAACAGTCTTTGGATTATTTGTGGTCCAGGATTGAATACAGAAACTGTAACTTTTCATCTCCCCACCCCCCGCCTCCCCTGAGATTTTGCAATATGTTTTGGTTTTTGTTTTTTTTTTTTTTCTTTTTTCCTTTATAAACTACATTTAACTCCCTCTTCATCCAAAGGTGATGTGTACCCTGTATCAGTCAGGGTATCTGAACAAAACTCTCTCTTTGAGATTCTTAGAATTATTTTGATAACATGCTCTTTCTTATTTTTTTTTAATGAAAATAAATCGGAAACAAAGAAATACTAAATTTGAGGACGAATTTGCAGTTATTCTGAGGGAAAGACACATACCTATCCCAAAATGTAAGTTAGCCAGATATATGAGGCATTCACATAGAAGAAGACATTTAGACAGTCTAACGAAGCAAATGGGGGGGAAAAAAGGTTGAGAACAGAAAGAACATAATTATAAAAAAAATTTTTGAACCACAGAAAAGACCACTTCTCTACTTTCCAACATAATCCTCAGCTTTTCTTTGCAAACGTACATCTGTACCATTCTTTTCATAATGTCTAAGCTTCTTACTGTCGCCATTTGACTGCACATGCAGAAGAATTTGTGTTCTGGATCAGAGCACTAGATTTCAGAGGGTGATGTCTGGCAGTAGGCAAATTTACTATTACTAAATTCCACCAGGTCAGCAAATTTCCCGTATCGTGTAAGTTATTTCTGCCTATTCTACTTGAATTGAGTTTAATGTTTCCCACACTTTCCGTCAGATACATATTCTGATTGAATTTATTTTCTCTATCTTCCCTAAAAAATGAGTCTGGGCTATTGGAACACTTCAAAAGTATCTGGTTTACATTTAATCAATATCATTTTGAGCATTTAAATGTTTTCATGATGTCCCTTTTAACCATCTGTTCAAAGTCAATAAACCAACTAGATTGTTTCTTTTTCAATGGGTCATTTTGTAAACCTCACTTTATGCAGGATAGTAACCAAGACATGAGAGGTTCAGAACCAGAGCATAAAAATAAGGTACATTTGGGATCCAGGAGCAAAATAACGGCTAGACTCTATAACTTTCTCACGTATCTGCTTCTTATTTATTTCCTTTGGCATAGTTATATGATTACTCAATTAACTGTTTCAAATATTGTATTTATAAGGAGGTAGATTGTCATACTGCTGAATCTTCATTTTCTTCATACTTTCACTGTAAGTGCCTTGTCAGAGCCTGGTAGGTAGACCTCAGAGGCTATGTCTATTATAGCAAAGATGGAGAAAATCCTGTCATCTGCCCTGCAGATAAAAGGCATAGCACAGCTTTTTTCATATGGTTAATTTCCCTCCTTTCCTCTCTTGTCCCCTTCCTCACAAAACAGTGTGGCTTGGTCTCTTCTGCCTGCTGAGAGTAGTTCTTGATCCACGATAGCCCCTCAAATTATTCCTGAGTATTTTCTGGATGAAAGTAGTTGGTACAGGCCAAATGTGTGTTAACAATGTGTATCATCACATCATAATGCTGACCTGTTTGGTGTTATGTCAGTGCTGTAGCTAAATAGTTTTATGATCTGTATCCATATGGCAGACTGCAAGTAGACACAACCTCAGCTCTAGCTATAGATGAAGTGGCAGGACACTATAAAAGCTGTGTGGCAATCCCAGTGCAGCCAAAATGGATATATTCTGAATATCCAGGAGGCTTATTACTTCAAGCTCAGGATTGCACGTACATTTTCACAGGACTTCTGGTTTCAAATTGGCTTGTGTTCTATTAGCTGAGGAGGCATAGCTCTCTTGCATCTGCCTGGAGAATACCATCTGCTGCTATCTTTTCATTAGCAGATCTGGTAACATTAGCCATGTGTGATTTTACACAAAGCAAAATCCTCTCTCCAAAAACCTCTTTTTGGAGTGCTTGATCAAATTTGTGCCAGCACAGGTGAATGCGCCTCAGAGTTTCATTAATCAGTGAAAATATGTCACTAAGTAATGAAGTTATTTGTTCTTTAGCTTTTATCACAAGTATATAGTAAAAAATGCTTGCATACAGTGTGACTACATGTATATGCATATGCATGCACACATGCCTACAAACATATATGCATATAAATGTAAGATATGTATAATGAAGATAGTATATATTTTAGAAGTCCAGATTGTACCATTTGCAGAAAAGTTAGTTGGTGAGGACGGTGGTGAAATCACTTTGCCCTGAAGAGGTTTTGGAAGGAACAGAATACTTTGTGTCATATGGTGGGTGGGCTTTTTAATATCTGCAAGGATAATATAGATTGTCCCATGAATACCCATACTGCATTATTCATTAGTTTGCAGGAGATATTCAGTGTGGACCCATTTCTCAGAAATATGTCAGAACGATTTTTAATAGCCCTTGGTCCATCCATAAGGAGACAAGGGGATCTTCTTGCAAGCTTGTCTTATGTTGCAGTGGTGGGTTGGACTCTCTTAAGTCTGCAGTTTCAAGTGGTTTCTATCCGTAGTTGAGCATTACACTGAACATATGTAAACAGAATCAGACATATGTAGAGAGGGAAAAAACTATTATTAAATTATACACTATATCATGCTATACTACATGGATGCTCTCAATAGTTTTGATTTCTTTTTTTTCCTCCCCCAAACAAATTGAACTTATGATCTAAAACTTATGTTATGACAAAGATAAAATCAGATGAAAGAAGTGCAACTTTGCTAGGAAAGGTTGACACACTGTGAACCAAATGTCTAACCTGATATTGCTCTCATTGCTAGTAGTCACCCTACAGGCATTATCAAAGCAATTTAAACTACTGTACATTTGATTTGCAGTGACATAATTAGAACATTAGTAAACTTGGCTATCTAGTCATTGCAAGTCATCATTTGCATACAGATGAAGTTATAGCAGTATGAAGGCTCTGACACTTTAAGGAGTGACAAACTACAAGTGAATTTTTTAGAACATTGCAACATACAAAAAAAACTGTCTCTTTTTTTTTAATATGTGCTGCAGACACCCCTACAGTATGATCCCATGTTTGCCGAAGCTTTGACATTGAAGCATTGTAAGTTGAAGCAGAAAGACAACACAATAAGAGAGTTGTGTTTGGCATACAAAATAGCCCCCTTGCTAGATCAAACTGCCACACGTCTTTCCCTGAACATCAGTAGACATAGCTTAGTCCCATCAATAGTTTACTGACCTGTGCTGTGATAACATTTCCGTCTCTGGAGTGTGCAGCATGTGACATTTTGCAGTACATTTAATGGGGAATGGGGGAAGGGGAGATGACGCTTATCCTGCTTGTCGGTGCGTACTGGACAGGGCTAGGGGTATCGATTGGGCAGAAAACTCTCCTCCACTGACTGATTGCCCCTCATGTGTGTACGGTCTTTGAACTTTGTGGTATCTGGATAAATGGAACAGTTTCCAGTGAGATCAGTCAGATCTCAGCAAAACAAACATCAGCCAAATTGAACAAAAAAATATAAATAATGAAAGAAGCCCTTGACATTGCCTCAGTGCACTAGATAGCCACAGACAGGCTTAATTCTTTCGCAGGCTATTTGACTAAGACTGTAGATGACTGAGACAATAAAAATTTTAAGATCTTGTCGCACACTTACTTCTAGAATGACTGTCCTTCCTGGTAGCCTCAGGTCAGCGCTAAAATTGAAAGGTCAGAATACCAATTAACTTATATTCCCAACAAAAAACTGCTCAGTTCAGGGGTATTGTGTAGCTCAATATTTTATTAACGTAGGATGGCTTTGATCTGCATTTGCTTTATGAACTGATACTGATTTTTTTTTTGTTATTTTATTAATTATTCATATAATTTGAAATCAACCCTAAGTTTGAATTAAAGATTTCTGAACTTTATTTGTATTTATTTTTGTCACACCTTTATTTTTGTGTGAAAGGTGATCCAAAACAATATGAACTGTTAGCCATTAAAGTCAGTCTGCTTCTTTTTTTTTTTCTTTTGATTTGGTGACTGAAAAATGATTGCAATATTGTATACTAACATATTCTGAAAAAATGACTGTAATATTGTATACTAACATACTCTGAGAATAACTTTCCTAATTAATAGTAATTTACAAGTTCCCTAAAAAGTTAGCAGGGAGATAAAAGAGCTAGGGATGTGCAAAAACACAGCTTGGTTATATGAAAGTAAAGAGCTTGAATTTTCTCTGCTCCTCAGCTGGAAGTTTTCCGGAGGCTCCTAAAGGAACCTTGCACATAACATCAAAAACGATTCTTCTGAGGTTTTCCTTAATCTCCACCTTTTCCTGTATGTTCTTTTTTCACATAGGGACATCCAAGGCCTGCTGAAGATCCCTACCTTAGACTATGAAATCAGTCACTTACTTGCACTCTTAAGCCATTTACATCGTTGGACATACTCCCCCTGATTTTGGGGATTTTTTTTTTTTTTGCTTATTGGCTAACTTTTTTGAGAATAAGAAATACATTAACTACAATCACTTCATGTTTTACGCTGAAATAGTGCTGGCAGAAAAGATTTTTCCTAGTTCTCTTCCATGCAACACAGGATACCCACGCCCATCTTGCTGCAAACCCACAGCTTTGCCAGTGTTGAAGTGCTATGTCCTCCCTTTCTGTCTTCTCTGTCAGAAAGGACTACCTGGATGTGCTCTATATAGATGGCCACCACTTCCTAATAAGCATTATCCAGTACTCCATTCAGCGTGGTAGCCTTAGAATCTCAACTTCTTTCCTCAAATAGTTTTTTTTCTGTATGGATTTTGCTGTTCTTGTGGATAAACTAACAGCTGGGATGCAGCTGAAGCTGATGGCCCTAGGCTGCTCTATATTAGCTTCTCAGACCTAGTTATTCAACTAGGTGTAAGGTCTTAAGTACAAAACAAATCTTAACCGCAGAGGAAGAAAGGAAAAGGCTAAAACTTTTAGAAAGATGTTGCTCTTTATTCACTTCATCTGGTTTTAGTCTGTCTTCTACTCTACCCCAGAAGACACAAGTGCAAGGGGTATTCCCTGCCTTGCACATAAGCTATTTTGTAATGTCTTGTGGGGAGTAATGTGTAGGCAAACTCTCCACTTGGTTTCTTACAGCTGCATACTCTGTGAAGCTCGTCCATGTTTTTTGCCATGGCAGACCTCTTTTTAGGCAGCTTCTCAGCTACAAGCTGTTCCTTGGCCCTCCAAAAAGATGACTTAACTGTGTGACCTCTTTTGGACCTTAAACCGTTTTGATGAGAACGGTAAAGCTTTTGGGAAAGGGCTTTAAATATTGTCTCAGAAATGACTCTTACACAAACAAGCTGTGTCCAGATAAATATTTCAACTAGGATACCAAGGCTGAAATGGCTGAGATGGAACTGGGAATCCAAGAATCCCCCCCAAAAGAGGCAGCTCTGTATCATGTGAAGCAGAATTTCGTTTCTCTAGTCTGTCTCATTTGAATGAGCTGTCCCCACTACTAAAATATTGCTACACAGAAATGAAATTCTGTTGTTCTCTACTTAGAGAACCCTTGAACTACTTGAGACATTCAACCTGCTATTTAAGAGTTTAGGATTGTGTTGGAATATCAAATGAAGTTCCATTCCATTTAACAGAAACATTCATGTTTAATTAAAATTCACAGATAGCTAGAAACATGCAAATATTAACTATCTACAATGCTCAAAGTGTTAGGGAATTAAGGCTGGGTTTAATCCTATTTGAACCTCCTGCAGTCTTCTTTCTCTGCAAAAAAAGTAATGCTGTCTTTTTGTTTGTTCATTTTCTAAGAAGTATTTTGTACATCTAATGTTAGATTATATTTTATCAAAACTGATTTTGTAATGTCATATACTGGTGTAGATAAAGTTGGTTTGAGAGTTTCTATAATCCAAACAGGCAAGAACAAACGTGTAGTATTTTGTCTCATCAGTGAAGCATAACGTGTTCTTTGCCCTTCTAGTGGAATTGGTTACTCTTTTCCTCCCTTTATTTTATTTTTTGATCAGACTGTGACATTTATTAACAAAGAATTTGGCTTCATGTCTCTGTAGTTTGCTTTCTAGGGAATTCACACTATTCCTTAAACTCTGTTTTCAAGAAGATATAAAATATGCATACATTCCCTGGCAAAGCAGTGTTCAATTGCAGAAGCTATCTTAGTAACCAAGTGATGGATTAGTTCCATGAAAGAACCAAATCAGATAAAATGACAAGAACTCATGCAAATTTGTTAAAAAAAAAGGGTCTTTTTTGAAATAATAATAAAAATTCTTTATCTGAAAATATAATGTGCCCTTAGGACACGACATTGGATATTGCTACATGAATTAAATTTCAGAATGACAGGATAATTAATATAATAACTCCTTCCTTATAAACAGCTCCAAAGGTATGAGGAGCAGTTCATGGGAGAAATGTATTTCTGTCAGCTTTAGTCCTGTAGGGCAAAAACAGGGTTAATATATTTAGGAAGAATTTATTTTCTTTGCTGCCACCAAAAATATAGTACACTAATTACTAGTATTATTATTTGTAATGAGAGCTACTCCTGTTGGCACAGTCAGGATTATTAAAAAAAAAAAAATTGAAACTTATTTTACTGTTCTGGCTCAGTTATGCTTAATTATAATATGTCCTAGGCCCAGAGTCATCAGTGGGGAGCCCATAGTGCTGTACTTAGTGCTCTGAAAAACCTACAACAACGTCAGAACCTGTTTTATGATTGCTTGGCTTAAGCAAGCACCCCCCATCTCTGGGACAGGGGAAGGCAATTCATTTACTGAACAGGGAATAGTTTCTGGTTTGGAAAAAAAAATGAGTGAGGCAAACATGGGTTCCAGCTCTGGCTGAATTCATTGAGTACTTTTTGTAGTCAATAGAGAGAATATGATAGAAAAAAACATGCAACACACTTAATTTCACTCTTCCTTAGATGAAACTTCTCAGGGTTTTTTGTTTATTTGCTTGTTCCAAATTATGGTCTTGAAAATAATCAAAATACAATTTCCCCACCTCTAAAAAGTGAGGTCAACAGAAAAGGTGCAAATTCAGATATGTTTGCCTCATTCACCTTTGAAATAAAATCTTAGGTGCTGTACTGAGAGGTGTAGTGTATATTCCCAAGTTCATGTAGAAGTATGTGGAATTTAATTGTGGGTGTGTGTTCTGGTGTTGTTTTTTGTTTATTTTTTTTTTAAATTGCCTTCAGGATTTTTAAATACTTTGTCAACATAAACTTCTTAGCAAGTCCAAAAACAGCAAGGTGGAAACTCACATTCCCATATGGATGTCTGCAACTGCCACTGCTTGCATTCCGCCTGCCTGAGAGCAAACTCTGGTTTTAAGGTTTTTAAGGGCCCCACCACCTGCAATTGCACAGATGCAATATGAGCAATGCACACCTGTGGTAGCATCGGTGTGACTGATTCCTCTGAGCAGGGAAGGCAGAGCCTGGTGGAGAGGACATTGCAGTACACTATTATCAGCTGCCAACACGCTGGAGCCCAGCAGAAGCTGGCAACCCAGATATGAGCAAAAAGTAGATTTCTTGACGCCTTGAGAGGAAAGAGGAATTTCAAATTCCAGCTAGAGCTTCTGGGATGGCTGACTGCCTAGAAAATGATCTAAATCAGTGCATATGTTGTGTGCTTTGGCCTGGCCTTCTCTCTAGATGCCCCTCTAAGCTCTCGTGGGTCCAGAGTGGATGTGACAGATGGTTTAGACTGCGGTACCCAACTCACTCCAGGCAAACCTTCCTTGCCAAAGGCCAGTAGACTCAGTTCTCCAGGTAGCTACTGCCTGTCTTTGGAAACATGTAAGGAATTAATAAATTAGGAAATTGAATATAATATCTGCAGCAGGCTTGCAAAATTTTTCATTTTTTTTGTTTAATTTACAGATTGTGCCAATAAGCATCAAATAAAATATTACAGTTCATACAAGGCATTAATTCTGCTCTCTTAAGACGTTGTTTGTTCAAGAAAGCTCAAATTGGATGGAGCAGCATCTGTTTTTCAGTTCTGCTTTCATCTAATTTTACAGCTGGATTGTCTGAGCCACAAGAAGGTCAAATGATTTGCCCTGACTCTGCCTATGAATTTATGGCATATGTTTGACAATCAGAGTCCATATGCTTGCCAGAAGTGTGTTACACATTTTAAATGTATGGTTTAAAATAATTCCTTTTTTTACTAGGAAAAAGTATTGCTACTAAAGTGATATTTTTGTTGTTGCTATTGTGCTAAATTAACAAGAATAAACTGATAACACGAATTTGTTACTAGACTTTTACTCACAGTAAATATTTTACTGTTTTTTTTTTCTTTCTACTGCTATCTTAGGAAAAATCTATATTAGAATTTATGGCAAATGGGAAATTTTAGTGCACAGCACAAAAAAAAATCAGTTTACTTCAAATTTAACTGTTGTATTTTGAATCCAAACCCAGTATTTTTCAACGTGGAAACAACCATGAAATATTACATATTTCATAGCCTTGCTTTTGGGAACATTCTTACACACAAAAAAATAGACAGGGTGACAGAATTCTTTAACACTTTCATTTCCTCTTTTTTTTTTTCTTCCCCAACTGGAGAAGATGAAAGTGTAGAAAAGTGTTTCAAGCTATCAAATTTAGTTTGAGAATTAATTCATCCACAGTGGTTTCACATTTCAGGATTACATAAACCTTATTGACTGAGCATGGGGAGAACCTTGCTTCTTACCCAGGGTCACTGTGATGGTCGGGCAACACGGGGTCTCTGGGGCTGGCAGTCACATCCTTAGCTGGTGAGCTGGGGAGCAATGATGTGCAGACTCTCTCCACCAACCACTCACAGGGTTACCTTGTCCACAGCAGATGATCAGGTGCCAAATGGGAATAACTTTAACCTAAAAATCCGATCATCCTGACCACATGGGGCTTTGATTAGGCTAGCTGACTTGTTCTGAACAGTGATTCGTAATCTCAGGAATTGCTGTGACAGTCAGTACTGGCGCTAAGCTTTACCTTTCCATAGGTATCATTGGCTCATATTTTTAGACTTTATACTCTTGTACATAGGAATATATATATATATATTTTTCAAATTACTGGAGAACTATGCCATTGATTGCTCTTTTTTAAAGAATTTTTTTCCCATCTCTTTCAAAAATACTTCTCAAACCAGCTGAACATGGTTTCATCTTTGGAACAACTTGTTTTACAGCAAGTACAGTGTGACAAGTTCACCAGGGTTCAGTAAATGTCAGTTCTAGCCATGCTCTCCATTTCCTTCTGTCCTGAAGAGTGCTGGCTTTGGAAGTATATTTTGATATGCTCTCAGTGTGTTTGGTACCACTGAGAAGTGGTTCACTGTATCCAAACTCAAGTAAACTAGCTATATCAATGGTGTGTACTGAACCAAATTTCACTCCCAAAAAAACCAAAACCAAACCCAAACCCCAGTCCCTCCTGTGTATATCATTACATAGAGGAATATCTCCTGTCCCCCAAAGGATTACTACTGTTAGAATTCGTAAGGTGTAGGGTTGATGGCAGTAGGACCTTAAATTGTATGCTGCTGTGTTGGGATTGAAGGTCTGAGGTGTCATCAGACCATTAACACCTCTGCCAATATTACAGGTATAGTGTATCACAGTAAATCTTTCTCTGCTCTGTACTTTTTATCTGGCTGCAAATGGATGTGCAACGTGGTTTGACTTAAAAATTATCTGTTTATCTTGTTGTCTTATATTCATCTTTGTGGAGGTGATTGGCATTGCTGGCACACTTTGTAATTTTAAATTTGCCTCAACATATATTAAGTACATGCTAAGCGGCTCCCAAATACTCGGTAAGCTCTTACCCTAAAGCTGTAAAGGACAGTGTAACAGTAGTTACCCAGAGGTGTGCAGGGACTGGAGCTCTCCTTTGCTGTAAACAGTTTTAGCATGCCTCACTGAAAAACACAAAATTGTTAAACTAATTAGAAGTATAAAACCAAGATTTTCTTTGTGCTGGGACCCTCACGTGGTGGTTTGTTTTTTTTTTTTAACATAAGAATTTATACTTTTAACTTCAGCGCTTTTCTGGAAAAAGCAACAATAGTTGCTCAGAAATAGGCATACTTTTTCAACAGATGAGCATGATTCTAAAACAATTGTAATGTAAGGTTACATATATTTTCTTTTTTCTTCAGGCAAGCCGTCACTCGGTCACCTTCAGAGACCCTCAAATTTCCTTTAAGTACTGGATACTCAGTTTGATACTTTGGCATTTAATGGAATTGTCATACTTGCTTCTTAATTATTAAGGACACTGTTGCTCAGAATACCCAGTATTTCACCTTGTTCCATTATCATACTATTAGTTCCCATTTAAGTGGTGATTTAAAAACTCTAACTATAGAAAACTTTCTTGTTTTGCTTTCAAAGATATTAGCATGCTTGGAAGTCTTAAAATCTCTGTTTATTTTTTTTAAAGGAAGGTTTTTAGTAAAAACAATGGAGTAAAAACCTGTTATATGTTGGTCTAGGCATATTCTATTGAACTCTGATAAATGTAAATGTAATGTCAAAACCTTTGAAGTGCTGTACATAGGCTGATCTTTCAAAGGCAGCTGTTGAAGTTTCTGAGAGCATATTTTTAAAAGCTCTCCAGGAAGTGCATCTTATGGTGATCTTAAAAAAATAATTATGTTTGAAAGTGATTTTGGGTCACTTGGTGACACTGCAGCTATTTTCAGATATTTGCTTTTTAACCTGCTTGACGTGAAGATGTGGAGAGTGGCACTGCTTTGATATCAGGGCAGAAGAATTTCTCCATAATACCTGCTGATCTCTCACTGTTCCCCTCTGCTATCTCTATGTATTCAAAATACAATATTATTCAAAGAGCAGGCTTTATTTCTTAGTAAAATCTACCCTATGATTTAAAAAATAGTTACGCCACACAACAGATCTAGTAATTTTTTATATACACCCTCACGGACTCTTGAAATTGCATATTACAAGACTGATACTGAAAGTTTCAAGCAGTTAGAGAAAAATTCACTAATGTGTTTTATGCTGATTTTCAGATCACATTACAAAAGGCCTGTGTTACTATTTTCAAATTACAATTTTAAGTACTATAAACTTAAGTATATTAAGCAAATTAAATGGTTTGGATTTTGAGATGAGGGAAGAGCTTATCATAGCAGCTGCAGTTCTTTAATTCCAAAAGCCAGAGCAATTGGGATACAGGCTCCATTTAATTAGAAATTATGAGATGGATAAAATGAGAAGAATAGAAGGATTTTCTTTCCACTTATCCATTTCTAATAAATACATGTTTTCACAGCAACAATACTGTCTTAAATAGTTAATGTCACATGAAAATTCTATCTTATTTATGTGAGCTGTTCCCACTACATTGAGGAGCCTCTGAAATGTCAGATAGAACAAGGATCTATGCTGGATTCAACCAAGATCACAGAATCACAGAATCAGCTATGTTTGAAGAGACCTCTGGGATCATCAAGTCCAACCTTTGACATAACACCACTGTGTCAACTAGACCATGGCACTAAGTGCCATGTCCAGTCTTTTCTTAAACACCTCCAGGGATGGTGACTCCACCACCTCCCTGGCAGCCCATTCCAATGCCTAATAACCCTTTCTGTGAAGAAATTTTTCCTAACGTCTAACCTGAACCTCCCCTGGTGCAGCTTGAGGCTATGTTCTCTAGTCCTGTTGCTAGTGGCCTGGGAGAAGAGGCCGATCCCCACCTCGCTACAACCTCCTTTCAGGTAGTTGTAGAAAGTGGTAAGGTATCCCCTCAGCCTCCTCTTCTCCAGACTAAACAATCCCAGTTCCCCCAGCCGCTCCTCATTGGACATACCCTCTAGACCCTTCACCAGCTTTGTTGCCCTCCTCTGGACTTGCTCCAGCACCTCAACATCTTTCTTGAAGTGCGGGGCCCAGGACTGGACACAGTACTCAAGGTGTGGCCTCACCAGTGCTGAATACAGGGGGACAATTACTTCCCTAGTCCTACTGGCCACACTATTCCTGATACAAGCCAGGATGCTGTTGGCCTTCTTGGCCACCTGGGCATGCTGCTGGCTCATGTTCAGCCAGCTGTCCACCAATACTCCCGGGTATTTTTCCACCGGGCCGCTTTCCAACCACTCTTCCCCCAGCCTGTAGCACTGCATGGGATTGTTGTGGCCAAAGAGTATGACCCGGCACTTGGCCTTGTTGAACTTCATGCCATTGGTCTTAGCCCATCTATCTAACCTGTCCGGATCCCTCGCTTGTTCCTTGCCAAATCCCTTCTGTAATACACCTTCTTTCTTCCATTGGACCACCCACCTTTTCTTTCAAGGATGGGATAACCAACACACATTTAACTAAATGCTAAGCAGTTGCTGTCAGAGGACAATCCTTTCTTTTAAGGATACTGCAACAATGAAGGCCATAAAAATATGCTGTTGGATGCTACCCCAGCCATGAAGAGTGTTTCTAGCACATGCAGGGTTGCACAGGTGGCAGAGATTTCTTTTAAAAATCCACAGATTAGTGCAGACCATCTGATCTGAGAGGTTGATGTGATGAACATGTGCATTCAATATGATTTTCTGCAGAAGGGATGAAAGGTTTTATTTTTGTTCATGCTTATGAGGCACTAAGAAATAGTCCCATAGGTAACTTCTTTAACCATTAACAAGTAGAGTGGGATGGTATATCCTGAATATGTGGGACATCTGTCCTGCTACAGAAATCCACTGCAAACTACTAATTTCAAGCTAAGAGAAACTAGTTACAAATACACAAAAGAAAATATATTCATGATGATATGATGTACCCTTTCAGCCAAATACTTAGACTCACTGCCTTTACACCACAGCTACTTGAATCTCAGTGATGCTACCACCCAACTTCTTCATATAAAACAAAATGATGTGCCTGTTTCCCAAGGAAAAGCTCTATTTCAGGGCTCTTTAATGAGTCTCTGTGACTTATTTTCAGAACACTTTTATACTTCTGCCTTGAGAGTCTCTGAAAGAGTGGTAATTAGCCTTCTGGTTTGGCAGGAAATTGCCATATTGATCATCTCTGGAAACATTTTATATAGAAAGAAAGAGAAAACCATAGAAATAAATGTTTACGTGAGTTGTTTGGATTTTGGGGGATTAGTTTTCTGGTTTTTATCTTGAAGATTTATTAATATTGGGGCACAGAAGAACAAAAATGATTGCTACTGATTTAGACATTTAGAAATAGCTTTTACTACCACCAGTGCAAATCCAATAAAATCTCCTGAAAGAAGTTAACACTGCTTTTAAGTAAGACCACTGGAGGCTTGGTTGTAAAGGAAATATTGCTCTTTAAAAATGTAAAACAAATCCTCCTAATAGGACTTTTCAAGTTAAGCTGTCTCTAAATAAAAGATGATGAGATATTTAAAGAGTTTCTGAGTTCGCATTAAATGCATAATTCAGGACTGAATGTTGAATAGGGAGTAAAAATATAAAAGGCTTCAGCAATATATCTTTGTGATTCTATATGGTTTGTCTGGAAGGTTTAATCAGCACAGAGGAGCTGAAATGTAACCAGGGAAATGGTTTGGATTATACTGATTTTAAGGTCTTAAAAAACTGCCAACTCTTCAAAAATGCTTCCAGTATATAACAGACCCTATTTCAGGATTTGCTACCTTGTGATACGTACAAAAGATTATAATAGCGTGAGCTAAAGCAGCTGAGCTTTGCAATGGCCATTCCTGGTGTTATTGCATCACTCCATGAGCTTGACTTTTAAAAATCAAATAACTTCTGGATGCCTTCCAGGCTTATGTTGCATATATACCCATATCGGTCTCTGAAATGCAAGCATATATTGAGGAATACCTTGTAAAAAACTTGCTATGTGATTGATGGTGGGATTTATCTAGATGTTTGAGACAAGAACTGAGCCCATCATTCCTAATGTCTCAGACTGTGAGGGCATGAATGATGTACATTTTTAGCAACTGTCACTTGAATGCAGTACTCTTGTAATGAAGAAGATGAAAACTCTCATATCTTGAGAAAGAGCAGGGAACAATAAAAAAATAAGTCAGTATTTTTGTTAACCAAATTTGCTTTTCTAAACATCTCAGTAATTATTTTTAATAGGGTGAGACTTCAATCAGTACGTTCTTTTTAGGGTATGAGATATGTAATATACAAACATCTTAAAGGGATGGTTTTTGCTCCTACAGAACTGCAATAAACACAATTTGTGTTACACTCTTTTCCTGTGGCTGTGGAAAGTCTCAGAACCTCATAAAGGACACTGGCCATTTGGGCTACAGTTCAGCAAATTTGCTTAGATATTATAGTTTGCTGGAAAAATACCATCTCTGTAGACAGAATGCATTGCAATGGGAATCTTGCTCCGTACTTTATGCTGACTAGGCTATGCTCCTACTCTTCCTCTTAATAAGGAAAAAAATATTTTTATGATTTCAGAGAATTACGTGAAGCAGCCTGCTGTTAGTGTTTTTCTCCCGTGGACTGTGCTATTTTGTCTTTTCCTGATTACATGAATCTATACCTGTCACTGTATCTACTGCTGTTCTGCAGTTTTTGTGTTGTTACCGGATCTGTTGCTTCCTGGGTTGAGCCAAACTAAGCAAAAACCAGTAAAGTCTCAATAAAAGAAAAATAAAGCAATTTCCAAGTTACTAGTGATAAATGTGTTAATGTCCAGTTACTTTGAGGCACAACTGCTCTGGCACTAGAACGTTTAGCAGATACTTTCATCTTCTATTTGAATACATATTTAAAAGTATAATTTACAAAATAGTATGATGCTTTGTAGTGTCAATAATATTTCAAATATCAATGGACAGAGGCCATTAGATAGAAGTGTAGTGATTTTGGGTGTCCCTGGAAAGGATGGGCATTACAGTCTAAATGGTATATAGGAGATGCTTTTTCCTGAGAAAGCATGAAACTTTAATACAAATGCTGTGTTATACTGATGTATTATAAAACTCACTCTAATACAAGAGGGAGATGGGAGGACATTATCTGTTATGAATGTAGTGAAAATTGCATGGTTATGGAAAATTAATGAGACCCCCCTGTAGCCAAAGAATTGGGACTTAATACGGTTTAACCTTCCTTTCAGCTTCTACAAAGATAAATTCTCTGACTTGTGTAGTTCTAAATTAAGGTTACTTTTGAGCATATACTTTAGTCTTTTTCTGAGTATTTTAAAATTTTATAATAGAACAGTATAAATGCAGCCAAACATTCCATAATTTGTATTAAAGAGGTAACCTAGTCTTTGAAAACTTGTAATGAAAACATGGGTGGGAAAGGGCAAACCATGAGATGGCCTTCCTGTGAGAAGAGTGAATGGACACCTTCACCTACAAGGGAAAGAAATCTGACTCACTTTGAGGCGGGTGGAGGTGATGTGGACTGTACCTTTTTAAAAGGGGGACATGAATTAATGGTTAAGGTTCTTGGTTAATTGAAGTGATGACAGTTTTTCTATACCTCAAACTCTCCCCATCCTAGACATACTATAGTAAGTATTTCCTTAAGGTTTTGGAGCCCGAGTTGGCATTTGTTTTAGTGCTGTTGCTCTTGTCCTTGGAAGTATTCTCTAGTCCTATTAATTTCATACAATGAAAGAGTATTTAAGTGCTCATCGAAATTAATTATTCCTAATATCTGTTCTTGTTGTTAGAAGGCTGGAACTCACTGTATGTTACATTTTGCAAGGGGTTCTGTTCGAAAACTGTAAACTGTCTAACAACTATTGTTATGTTCTGGAACAAAAATTTTGCAAAAAAGTAGTAGCAGACATGTTAAACAGATTTTTCAGAGGATGTAAAGTATTAAGATATTGATGTTTATGGTACATTTATGGATGTGCATATTATGCCATGTATAGATTACTGATTTTTTTTCCCTTCCATCTTTGAGCTTTGCAGATGAAAACTGCCTCTATAATAGCACATTTCAAAGATTCATATGAAAGTAAGCTTCCACAGAATTCGGTGTTAAAGTCTCAGACCTAAATTTGGAAAGAATTAGCTTTTGTTGCTATGGGAACATATACTTCATTTAGTCCTGAAAGAAAAAGAATATACAAATTTATGATAAAAAATAACACTATTAGTCCACTTGGTGGGGCAGGAGGCACTAGAAATAGCTATGTAATCTGGGCATATACTATGTCCCTGTTGTGTACATTATTACACTGAAAAAAAATCTCCTTGTCAGTTTATTGCTCCATTATAATCTTTTTTTCTATAAGTTCACATTTGTTTGTATTGTAAAGTCACAAACTGCAGATAAATAAGTGGTTTAGTCATTATTTGCCTTTGTAAGGCATCACTGGGGACGTCTATTAATTCTCAGATGATTATCTTTATTTCTTTGCCTTTCATAAAGTTTTGTATGAAGCTTAGATCTCAGCATGTTTTTATTCAGCTACCAAAGAGTAAAGGAGAGAAATTTGGTGTTGCAATTGAATTTATTACAAGACACTATTAACATGAATATGAAAGTGAGTTCTGCTGCTGACTCCTAGGTTTGCTTCTTTGTGTGAGAGACAAGTTTTGCTGACTGTGAAGGAAGTGGTAGCAAATGTCTTGCAATTAGACTTTCTCTCCTTGGAGAGTGATAGAATGGTGGAGAGGTTTTTCCACACTCTCTGTTGCTTTCTTCCCAATTTTTTTTTTTTATAAATCTGTTGTTTTGTAGATAGTCTCAGCTTGAAAATTTATCTGTGGAGCATTATCCAGAAAAATACTCTCTTTTTAAGCCCGAAGAAGTTCCAAAATGAAATGAAATGCACTTTTTGTATCAAAGTTATGTCATGATTTTTTTCTTATTATTTTGGGTGCGATGACCACCATCCTGTCCTCTGTGTGTCAAACAACTCACATGAATTTGCTTGCAAATACAAGTAATGCAAATTTGTGCTGCCTTTCACGTGCAGCTTTTTTGCAGTTTTGTGCAGATATTTATTCTCCTATTTCTCTAAAATTTGATTTGACTTTCAGGTTCAAATGGACGTGCAAATGTAAAGTGAAATACAATAGAAACTGCAGCTATCGTGATCTCCCAGTGAAATCCTCCAGAGGTGCACTTTTTGTAATATTTTGATGTAAAAATACTCTCTACCAGTAACTTTGCTGTTTCAGGCTTGCTGTTATTAATGCTGGGAACATCTACCTTTTAACAAATCCCAAATAACATCTGCCCTTTCCGGCAGGTGCGTATAAAAAGAGAGAGCAAGAAACAGCAAAATCAATGAGAGAGATGCAGACAAAATTTAACATAAAAATGGGAAGACACAGAGGCTAAGTGTTCTCTCACTTCATCTCTGTGATGAAGTATGAGCAAAATGCTTTTCAGCTTTTGGGAATCCCTAGCATGATCCAGCATGATCTCCACTTCTCTCACAACTTCTGCTTTTGCAGTAAGCAAGTAACGTTGCTTTTGTTGAAATACTGCCATTATCATTTAATCATCAACTATGTAAAATGCTGTGCCCGCTCAGTGCAGGGATCGTTCCTTGGCCTAGTGACAAATAGTTTAAGCAGTGGTTATGTTTCATTCTTTCAAATAAAATCGTTTTCCAAGAAATCAACTGGTGAAATGTTTGGGTTAAGAAAAAACTCCCACAGCATTTTATTTTGCTGTGGATTGTATGAAAATGGCCCCAAAATGTCTGATGTTTTTCTAAGTGATACTAATGTGTTCTACTTCTGTTGCCTCTCTGAAAGCTCACCTACTGAACCACTGTGCTCAGGTTGCAGTCTACTCTTTGCCAAAGGAAAAAGCAATAGTTTAGTATTCTACAGTGAGATATGTCTAAGTAGCATTTTGTAAGCATTATATCAACTAAATATATGTGATTGAAATTGGAAGAATGTGGTAGTGGCTGTTTGAGAAACCTGTAAACTAACTCCATCATCACTGTGGAAGAGAGATGAGCATCTGCTATTTCTCCTTCATCTACAATCCAGAATATAGTGCTGTGTGCCTACAGCAGCATTTTAGTTCCCAGCAGAGGCTTCCTCTTGGAAAAAAAATCTCGCCATTGTCTCACTTACTGTTTTTCAGCTTGCTTTGCAAAGCAGTCTTGGACCACGTGACCTGGGCTCCTTCCAGGAGTCCCAGAAGTTCCACAGGACCAGAGTAGAGCTCATCTTAGTAAAGCGCCCTGAAATGCTTACGGTGTGCGCTTTGGGGCCTTAGCAACAACTGCTTTGTTGCATAAATCCTTTCCTGCTGACCACCCTGCCTGCTATTGCATGTATGGCTTATGTCATCTGAGATCTATTGCACCCTTCACCTCCCCAGTTGCTCTGTATACCTTTTATACCTAATTCACAGGTTTTAGGTTTACATTCCTTTTTGTTAGGTTATTCTGTAGCTACTTGGTAGTGCAACTGTGTATGCATATGTAGATACAGAAGACTATTGGCATATGGATGGTCTTATTAGTGGCAATCATACACAGACATTGCCTTTCACAGTTCATGGGTGCAATATCCTCTTTCTATTGGCATTATAGAATCATAGAATGGTTTGGGTTGGATCTCAATTCCTGTCTACAGTTCCTAAGAGGACAGCAGGGGAAGGGCAGCAGATACCTCTCTACTTATTAATTTCTAGGGAAATGGTTGCTCCTGGACAGTTCTTACCTACCTGTATCAAAGACTAAATCTGTCACCATTTTGTGATCCTGCTTGTGTTTATATTCCTTATTTTAGCTCTTGGATAGAAAACTCTTGACTCTTCTGAAATGTAGAGTGCAGAATATGAGAGATGGTACAGTTGGCAATGGGAGAGACTAAAATGGTAAATGCAATTAGTTTCTTGTGCTTCTCTATGAAATAAAGTGTTATCTTAACAACACATTCAGAAGTATTAACATTGCCCTGGCAATATGTAGGCATACTTAAAGGAAACCTTTGCTCTTTTAATAATCAAGGTGAGGTTTTTGCCTAAACTTAAGTGGATTTTTCACTTTGAAAGCTCATTTTTGTCTGATTTTTCAGTTGATTTCTTTAGTAAACCTTACTTTATTCATCTCAACAGGAAAAATTTCATGTTGATGTCACAGGAGTTATGAAACCATCTATAGGCATTTGCAAACAGAATGAAGCCTATCATTTTGGAAAAACTACTTGCATAGTTTCTATTTATTGAAAAATGTATCAGAGATGGAGAATTTTACAATTAAGCAAGTGAAATTGCTTGTAAGATCTGGCCTGATTCAAATGGTTAAAAGACTGCTTCTTACAAAGTCAGCTTTAATAGTGTATTTTTTAATTAACCTCTCACATCCATGAATGTATGTGAAAAAAATCCATTTATGTGGTAATGGTTTCTGTACGGTGTTCTCCCCAAATTTAAAATCTGAATGCCCATGTTGATTTACATTATTCTTGAGCCATTGAGTCAACACTGTCCCCAGCCTTGCTTTTGGGTGCTCAAGACCTGAAGGAAGCTTCACTTTAAACCAGTATAACGGTTTAGTGGACCCCATGCTTCACAGTCACCTGCATGGGCCAGGAAGAAATTTTTTTATCCCTAATAAGTAACTGGCTCTTTGTAGACAATTTTCATTTCTTCAGAAATATCAGAAATTGTCTTCAGGTAGAAGTGGTGCTGGTGCTTCATCAGAAAGAAGAAGTAACATTGAAAATTGTGTTTCCAAGGTACCAGAGTACTTCCTGCTTTCATATGCTTCCTCAGAAGCACTGAAAGTTGTGGCAAACTTCCCTCCCCACAGACACTGTGACCTGCTGACACTGCAATTCATTTTATAAAAATTTTGGCCTCTCTAAAGCCTTTGTGTACAGAGTGGTGTCCTTTGCAATTGGCTACCTCCTTTTTGCTGAGCTGAGCAAAAATTTGTCTTTATTAACAATTAGAATTCCTGTTGGTTTCATTTGTTTTGAATTTTTTTTCTTGGATTTTCCTGTGAGCCCACTGTTACTGGCTACTATTTGGAGTCCAGACAACTGTGTTGTCTGGTTCAGGAGTTTCTGATCTATCCAAAACATTTCTAGGACTCAATGAACATAATTATCAAGGGAATTAAAGAAATCTTAATTATGATGGCATCAGCTAATATATTATAGAAATTAATTAAGCAAGGATTTGGCTTAGTTTATAATGGAAGAGAGCATGTTTGATAAGCAACACCAGAAATAAAACCATGGGTGTAGAATTAGGTTATATAAATCCATCAGCTTCTTTCTTCAGAGGTCATAAAATCTGAGGAAATTTTTTGCATGTTCAAAATGTTCGTCTTCAGTTTTCTTCATGCACCCAAGAACAACATTTCCAGCCAAGCCTCTAAAGATAAAATATCCTACATTTTATGTGTGCTTTGCTTGCAATAATAAATAATCTCTTCTCAGTACAGAGCCAGAACTTCAGATGGTTTAAATCAACACAGACTTCAATAAAACTGTGTTGATTTACTTTTTTTCTATTAGATGTTTATGTAGAGGAAGCCAAGAAAAATTACTGGTCTACAGAAATTTAACACATTACCAAGTTACCAATATGTCAGAGTATTTCTTTGGAGGCAGTCCCTCTGATTAGCAATAGGATCTAATTAATTTTGCAGTTTCATTTTGTAGTAAATAAAGTGAAAATGACCACTTAGTATAACACTTCTCAAAACTGTTTTGTGTAACTAACGCATCAAAGAGAAGTCATGCAATAATAAGATTTTTGTTCAAATCCTGGGGTGTGTATATGTAAAGGATATGCCAATACAATCTAAGATTTTGTTTATTTATATTTTGATACTGATAGTCTCACTCTCCTAAGATTGGTCAATTTTTATTGGGCTCTGCTCCTTCACATCATGCATGGTCTTTTGCAATCAACAAATGTGAAACTTCGTTATGAAAGGGTGGGTTGGTTTCTCCAAGAAAAGGAGGAGGTAATCACCATCTTAGAAGTATATTAAACAGCATCAAAATAGATGGGACCTTAATAAATACGTTTAACAGGAAGAGAAATATAAGCATTTGAATTCTCTCACTGAGTTCTTCAGGTGCATGAGATCACATATGTATGCTCCAAGTGTAGCTAATAAATGGAGCGGATCAGGTATATAACCTTTCGTGTTGCTGTAAACGTTTGACTTAATTCACGCTTTATTTGTACTTACCGTTTTGCCATTTTTTAGCCATTTCAATTTTCTTTGTGCTTTTATCTTTGAGCTTAACATTTTCTCTTGCTTAGAAATTGAAGCATTAGCAGGGCTGTCATGGCTGATACTGCTGTTTTAATCATTCTGCTTGGGCATTCAGGAGACCTGCTCTATTTTCTGCCTTTGCCACAAGCATACTGTGTAACTCTAAGGAGGTCTTTTAGTTGATTTGCTTTGGTGATAAAAATGTCTGTCTTTATATCTCTGCTCCTTAGACTTTACAGTCTTCCATTACATGCATGTACAATGTGGCTGTGAAATTAGTTGTTTCCTAAATGCTACTTTAATTTATATAAAGAATAAAAGATGAATAAATAAATCACAACAGCCACTTGGACGTGTACCAGCAGTGACTGTGTGAAGCTGAGAAGACTGAAGAAGGTGTACCAAAAGGGTTAAAATGGATAGGCGAAATAAAGTCATACACAATGGCAGCCTTATAAACCTAAACAGCAGAATTAATTATTTCCTATTTCATCCATTTCTTTAATGAATCAATTTTTTTTTCTAGTTCTAGATGGAGAAGTAATCTCTTGCAAGACAGACAGACAAAATACTAGTTGGAGCTGGCATTATTTATTCATTGATATGAAAGTAGGGGAAATCTTTCTTTTTAAAATTTCTCCCCTGTATGTTACTTTCCCAGGTAGTTTCATAACCAGTGTTCACACTTCTGCATGTAAAATGATTTCCTTGTTTTTTTGCCATAGAAATACTGTTCTCCTTCATGTAGGAATGCTCAGGTACTCAGTAAGGGAGGCTATCTTTCCCCCCTCCCCACTGCCGCCCCGAAACAATTAGGTTTAGGGAAAATTAGGTATGCCGAGAGACCTGTAATTACAGAAGCTGGAATCTAGCCAGGTCACTCAGATTAACACGCCTAAACAACCTCAGTGATCATAAGTGGCCATTAGTTTAGTTTTTCTTCTTATCTGAAAGACAGAGCCTCCTATAGCACAGTGCCCTCTGCTATCAAACTCAATGTTTAGTCTAAATTTTGTCCTATCTCTTTGTGGTCTAAATAGAAGTTTGTTTTACGAAGCAGTTTTGAATTATTTATCTTACAATGGCACTAATTACATAACTATTACTAATGTTTCCTCATATGGAAGATGATGTTTAATTAAGTCTATAGAAAAGAATGTTGGCAAACTTCAGATATTTCCTGTTTAAAAAGCTCTCTGTGCAAAAGAGCTTGTTCAGTTTTCATTCTCTCTTCCCAGGATTATATTAAACAGGCAATGAAATGTTTTTTTAGAGTTGACTTCAAGACTAATTCAAAATAGTAATAATTGTAGATTTCACTTATCTGGGTAGTGTCATCTAGTCGAGATCAAATGTTTTCTGCTAAGAACTGCAAATTGACAAATGCGGTATCTCTCTGAAGTGGAGTTGAAGGGTTTTTTCTGCTTCCTTTCATTTTCCTAGTGTCTGGAATTTGGAATGAATTCAAGTCACTTCATTTTTCCTATTGCTGAAACTTTGCCATCCTAAATGGAGAACTCTACATCTTCCACTTGCATGTGGTTTGAGAAGGGATTGTAAATATGCTGGACTACGTTGACCTTTTCAATACACCATTCGTTGGTTGGTTAGCTGATCCACCTCTCCCCCACAGGTTAATGAAGCTGTAAATAGGAAGAACTGAAATGGCAAACCAATCAAAAAGGTCAAAGTAGTATAGCACACTACTACAGCTGACAAAATATATGAGGCATTAAAATTTGGATACCTCATTCTTAGTGACAAAGATTGTAATGAGAGCAGAAAAGAAAGCTTCATGAATCCCATCATATCACACAGTAACATGAATGGGAAACAATGCAAGTCTTCCACAGTTGTATTCCAAGATGAACATTTTTCATCTCTTGATATATTTCAGGGACCATATAACAGTAAAGTTAGATTAAAAGCTATGTTCCCCAATGTAGGAATACACTCTTCAATGTTCTGGCTATTATATCCACAAAATCTGCAAATACACCTTTTCATACTAATATGATTTTTAAAAGGAGGGTATAGAGCGGGAGCGGTGTGAAAAGGGGTACAGAAAGCTGCTCAGGGTTTATTAGAAAGAATATATGAACCTGAAAATGTCAAAGTAGACTCCATCATATGAAATAACTAAGTAAGCTCCTTCCTACTCTGTTGATATGGTGATAGTATTGCTCCAATGACATTCATAACTATTTTAAACGAACAAGAATCTTGTAAAACACACAAGGATACTGCATGTAACCACAGCTTAGCTGAAGGGCTTGCTGCAGTTAAATTTAAACCATTGTTTTGAAAAAATACTCTCTCAAATTTTGTCCCTGTGAGATAACTCACAACAATTAAGTCAGCAAAGAGATTATGGTTGAAACTTCTATTTCTTTGAATTGCTAAACCATTTACTGAACATTGCTATTATTTACCCTTATCTGAAGTAGAGACATCTCGTGCTGGTGTGTTACCTGACTATTGTATTCTCCTTGTTTTGAAACATTTCCCTGTAACACTGGCTACCCATACCCCTTCAGGAGCATAGTTCCCAGGTAGTTTAAAGGACATCCATATGAAATTCATGCTCCGTGGTGTAAAGTAAGTGTAGCTGGTGAGAGTTCCAGTTAGAAGGGTATAAGTTGCAACTATGTCCATGGATTGTAGCGCAGGTTTTGGTTTGTGAAACTTTCTCTTTTCTGCAAAAAGTGACAGAGTATTTGTCCACGGGGGAGGAATTTACAGTAGCTTGGCCCAGTCCTGTGACTTATTTATGTTAGATATATCGCTCTGTGCTTGCAGTATAAGCACGTATAGTTAAATACAGCTTTGACAAATGGCACGATTTCTCCAGACTCAGAAGGAGCCTCCAACCCCAGCCTGGCGGACCCCTCTCCTCCGCTGGATTTCCAGGCTGATGGGGTGAGTTACAGGGACCTGTGCCAAGAGGTGCCTTCTGCTGCACTTTATCACTGACTCTAATCCAGCTGTCTGAAATGGTGCCAAGCTAATTAGCTAGTTCAATGCCTGTTATATCAAAAGCCCAAATAAGCCCAGAGAGGTCACGTTTCAAACTGGAGAGAAGCCTTTTCATTTGTCTCTCTGTTTGTGCAGGTCCGAGACGACTCCCATATGGGACAAATCCCAATTAATGCCTCCTATTTAAGCTTGTCCTGACATATTTTAGAATGTTCACCAATTAACAGTAGCATTAAGTTATCAACTACTTTAGGTGAGGGTGATAGTGGAGAAAAAGAGCCCTTGTTTTTGTGAAGAACATCTAATCTTAACTTGACTTGGCTAATACAAGAAAAAGAAAGAAAAGATCTACCGAAATTGCATCACAGCATTATTAAGCTGTAGGACTTCTTATTGCCTGAACTCACTAGATATAAACACAGTCTCTGTTCTAAGGCATCCTCTACTTTCTAATGCCAAGTTCAACCGGTGAGGCTAAGAGCAGACAGGAAAGAAAAATGATATTATGATGATAAATGCAAGGAAAAACAACAGTGAAAATAAATATTATTATATGTGGATAGCTGCTTACTCAGTTATGTAAGCTTAACCTCAATAGCAAAGCAACTGGCTCACACACATCAGACTGCAGATAATGAAATTACAATGTCTATCAAGATTTCCATAATATCTGCCTTAAGTAACTGCAAGAATGAAAAGCACAGCATGATATTTTTAGTGCTCTCATTTCATGAAGTTAGATCTTTACTTGTCTATGAAAGCCAAGTGCATTTCTTCAGTTGCCTCAAATTAGTTTTCTTCTGCCAATGTACTTTGTGTAATTCAAATCTTTCATAAAATTACCAAGGAAGACCAGTCAGGCTGATCCTGAATCTTTGTCCTGTTGATGAAGCAAAGAAAACTCAGAGAATAATGATATTCACAGATGTATGCATTACAAATGGTCTGATTTAAAGAGTTATATTGTTTCAGGTGCATGGTACTGAAGAATAAGTACAAAAGAAAATCAGGATATTTTCTGTTTATTTGGAGTATAGGCCTTTTAACCACATACAGACATTTTTATCAGAACACCATATTATTAGTTGTCTCTTAGAATGACAACATAAGTGGTCATTTTAAATTTGAGTGTTGTCACTGTAATGCCTACACAAAATCTGTGTAACAATAAACTGCAGCAATGGAGCAAAGCCTGGTGGGGCATCAGACAGGTGTGGTAATTAAAGCAATTCAGAATATTGACTGAAAGAATGTAAAACGTGTACACATTTGAGATGTTTTTCTCTTCATGTTGAGAATTCCATGGGTCAATTGGATTAACAATTTTACCAGGGTAAGCCGGTTTTTGTTACTATATGCTTACTTCAATGGACAGATAGGTTGACAGGTTTGGTGAGAACAAAAACTGGTGCTTCTTAAAGCTTTTTCTCGAAGGGGACAGGAGGGAGATAGTAGTTATTTCAGGCATAGATAAATAATACGAAATGAAATAGCAAAAAAGCTCTGACCCATAAATCTTTCAAAATTCTACATTTCTGTATTTTTTTGCATAAATACTCAAATTTGTGTGGTGTAGATTATCAGCTCTTCCTTTTGTTAATTAAATGTTAAAACATTAAATGTAGCCACTGTAACTTGTTTCATACCAAAATTGTATCTTATGATTTTTGCAACTGCTTTCAACATGCTCATGTTATAGCAAAAGTGTTAGTTTGGATACCTTGCATCAATTTGGACAGGCTGGATCGATGGGCCAAGGCCAACTGTATGAGGTTCAACAAGGCCAATTCTTGGGTCCTGCACTTGGGGCACAACAACCCCTATAGGCAACGCTACAGGCTTGGGGAAGAGTGACTGGAAAGCTGCCTGGAGGAGAAGGACCTGGGGGTGTTGATCGATGGCCATCTGAATAAAAGCCAGCAGTGTGCCCAGGTGGCCAAGAAGGCCAACAGCATCCGGGCTTGTATCAAAAATAGTGTGGCCAGCAGGACTAGGGAAGTGATCATCCCCCTGTACTCAGCACTGGTGAGGCTGCACCTCAAATACTGTGTTCAGCTTTGGGCCCCTCACTACAAGAAAGACATTGAGGTGCTGGAGAGAGTCCAAAGAAGGGCAACAAAACTGGTGAAGGGTCTAGAGCACAAGCCTTATGAGGAGTGGCTGAGGGAACTGGGGCTATTTAGCCTGGAGAAAAGAAGGCTCGGGGAGACCTTATTGCTGTCTACAACTACCTGAAAGGAGGTTGTAGCGAGGTGGGTGTTGGTCTCTTCTCCCAGGTAACAAGTGGTAGGATGAGAAGAAATGGCCTCAAGTTGTACCAGGTGAGATTTAGATTGGATATTAGAAAAAAATTTCTTCATGGAAAGATTTATCAGACATTGGAACAGGCTGCCCAGGGAAGTGGTGGAGTCACCGTCCCTGGAGGTATTTAAAAGATGAGTAGATGTGGCACTTAGGGACATGGTTTAGTGATGGACTTGGCAGTGCTGGGTTAACAGTTGTACTCGATGATCTTAAAGGCCATTTCCAACCAAAACAATTCTATGATTCTATTTCTGAATACTAAATAGGTTTAGCAGTAATGCAGGTGGGACAAAGCAGCCTGTTCTTGGCCTCTTAGAGCAAAAGGCATGATAGGAGACATTAAGAAGGCAGTGTTTTCAGTTAATGAAACTGTGGCAAAGTAGTAGTATAATAGCTTATGCAAAATCTATCCAAGTCAGTGGAGATTTTTAAAAGGCCTGATGTGCTTTTTTTTTTTCTTAGCACAACATGCACTATGGTCTATCATAGGCACTGGATAGCTGAAAGTGCTGCTCAGATGCTCTAAAAGAAAGAGGGAATCAGAAATGCTGATCTAGGAGTTGTGTTTGCTGTGCCTGCAGCTGTTGTTGCTCTCTGCCCTCCCTGCTCCTCTGTCCTTAGGAGCTCCAAGTGCTCCTTTCCTATCTGTGCACTGGACTAGCAATGAGTGTTTCTTCTAAGGCTGGACTCATCTGCATCATTTCCAAACCTTGAGTGATCCTAAGGCCTCTTATTTAATTTTGGGAATAAGTATTTTTCAGAAGTTTATGCCTATAATTAGTGAGTTTTATGAGGGGAGGAAAGACTCTGCAGCTGAACACTAGCATGAGTTTGATATCGCTCCCCTTGCTGATATGCAGTACAGTGTTCCCAGCTCAGAAGAACTTCTAGGAGCCTAAGATAAATGTTGTAACTGAATGTCACCAGTTTCACCTGTATGGCAAAACTGGTGAACTGACTACAATAACTGTGAATTAACAAAATAATAGGTAGCTGCTTTAAAAGAATCAGTTGTCACGTGTAAGTTTGAAAATATAGCAGAAGAAATTATTAGATATCAGAACTCAGATGAAACTATATTTTCCATCCTTGCAGAGGGTTTACTGCTTCAGTCAGGCAGAGTATTACATAAGGTTGTCACCACAGATAGTCAAACTGGATTGAGTCAGCAATGCAGGGAAAAAAAAAAAACAGAGTACTGTGGGCATTGCTGAAGCCATGTAAGCATAAACGTGGTTTGGAGCACAACCACAGAAAAACTTGCAAACAAAAGGCCATGAGGTCAGACCGAAACTCTGCCTTCAGAGATCATGGCATGATGCAAATTTCTGCAGAATTCACTGAGATTTTTTTGCAAGCTAACTCAGGAAAATGAACCTTTTCCCCAGGGCTCTAGCAGTGTGCCATGTAAACAGTTGGAACCTAAAGTTACTTTCCCAGAGTAGCTCATTTTGCCTGCGGATGAGAACACAGCGAGCTTGCAAAAATTTATACCATTTCTATTTCTGATACACCAGCAGAACAGCCAAATATGATTAAATTGGACAGGGGTTCTACAACCTCTGCGTTACCTGTATCCGTTGATTTTCAGTCTTTTAGAGATTTTCCTTTTACTGAGACTGAGTTACATCTAGTGAGCTAGTTAGAGGAAACATTTCTATTTGTCATTGCCTATATGCAAACATGAATATGATTATCTTGCATATGTGTAGAGATCTGTATTGTGAATGTCACTGCTTCTGCAGGCATCAGTATCAGTCTGCTGCAATAAGCATGCATAAACTTAAAGGGTGCACTACTTCAGTACCATCAGTGGTTACTAAAAGGCAACCCTTCTTTTCAGCTATTGCAAGAGATGCAATCAAGGAATTATTTGATTTGGTAAAAAGGTTTGACCACAAGATTAAAATTTGACTTTATACAACAGAAATTAGTCCACCCATCACTTTCATTGAAATGCTTTAAAACCAGAGTTTAGAGAAGTACTTTACAATTGAATTAGTGAGGACACTGAATGACTTCATGGGTCCAATGCAAGCAATGACAATACTGACAAAAGTAATCTTTAACTGAACGTAAGCGAGAAAAAGAACATCACGGCTGTTAAAAGCTATCTGCTCACATGTCTAAATATTTGTAGAACTTTAAGGTAAAAAAGCTTTTTCTACTGATAATAGACACGTTAAATTAAAAGTTATATAAATAAGGGACACAGAAGCCTAACAGATGTCAGTTAATGATCATTATAAGCTCTTACACTTGAAGTTGTGCTATAGGGAGTCATACCCACTTGTTGTTTTGGAAGAGCAGTGTCTATAGTTCTTCAGTAACCAGAGGTTAGCCAGATAATGACGCTGTGTTTTAGATAGCTCACCAGGTATATTTGATATGGCCAGCAGAAAGCAGGAAAGATGTTATTTTCTCATCATGTGAGCTTTCTAGCAGGTTTAAGGTCTGATCCACTAGGTCAATTCAATTACCAAAAATCTTTACCCAAGTAATTGTTAGAATTATGCAGGTTCTTTTTCTCATCATGGAGCAGAATATGTTTTCTTAGCTAAGCATAATCTGTGTAACTTCTGGATTGAATTACTTCATCCATGAGGAGACTGTGAAACCCCAGATGCTGCTAGTTTTGGTTAGAGCTTTCCCATATACTCATGGACTCTGTGTTACCAAAGGTGGTTATTAATAAATCAGGCTTGGAGTCCTATCACCCCAAGTCTTTGGAGAAGCAATTTACACTGTATTGGCATCAAACACACCTACTGAAACTAAAAGAAAAAGAAATATTTGCTTCTGTACAAACTGCAAGCGGAATGGAGAACTTTTTGGTGCAGGTTTATATATGTATGACCACTGTTTAATAACACTATTGTGGAAGGGCGTGGACAAGTGGAAATGCAAATGCCTAATGCTATACAGGATAATTTTCTTTTATGTGTGAAAATGAGTACAAAGTGTATCCTGAAAGCATGATAGTTGACAAGTTGGTGTTCTCACTAGACGCCCACATGGAGGCAGCTGAACAGGTCAAAAGTGCACTGCTGTACTTTAAATGCAACAAATGTGAGGCTGCTTGCTTCTAGATCTTATTTGAAAATAAATAAATAAACCACTTTGCTTCCTGACAGCCTAAAAATCCAAACACCATGTTCAGTCAGCTAACAGACTTTTAGGCTAACGCCATATATTATACCCAGCAATCTATTATTACAGATGAACCACAAATTAAAAACAAGTACCTGTCTCACAGTAAACATCAAGGACATCATGCTAGTGGCCAAGACTGAATGTTAAAGCTTAAGGTGGCCCATATGTTTTTTATAACTTTCCAGGTTTGCAGTAGAGCAACATTGTCTCATAAATTGCAATACAGTCTGTCCATTTACTGGATGCAGCATGAGAAAAGCTTAGCATTGACAGCCTTGTCCACCTGTGCTGGACTGTTATTATACTTAGTGCTCTGATACCTTACTTCCTCTATCATATAGGTAGAAATAGCATTTAGGAAATTTTTTTAAATTCTACAAAAGTCAATTTAATTTCCTGATGAATAGAAATTTTGTGCGTGTAAGTTCATCAGTATGTTACCCATGAGCTTACGTAACAAGCAGTAAAAGAAATAGCAAAAATATAAAACACATGCAGCTAACAAAGATCTTAGGTTTAAATGCAACTCACCTGTAAGTAGAAAACAAAGCCTGTAATTTTTTTTGAAAAAGGAGAATCAAGAGTCTATATTGCCTTCTCCAGCTGTACATATAAAGCCTTTTTGCTGTCTTGCGGACTATTATAAAACGCCTCCTGCTTTGAACATACTTACCAAGGGTAATATGAGCTTTCTTCTAGATTAGTTAGCTATGATAGAGTAATAATTGCTTTTGGCTTCACATTCTTCAACCTATGGCTTGAGAATAGATCATGGCATTGCTGGATCCATCATACTCCTAGATCTAGCTGTTACAAAAGTGCTGGATTAGGCTTTAGTATTATTTAATCGCCCTGAACCATTAGTTTACTTGCTGCTTTTTTACTAGTTATATGAATAGAACACCTGTGAAGCACCCTTTACTGCTGTGCCCTGTAACAGTGGGATTTATTTGTTTGTTTATTTGTTTAACGGTGGGGGATAATGCAGTATTGGTACTGGGTGGCAGTTCTGGTGCTAATGTTCTAAGGCAAACAGAGAAGCAGAGACCCTCCTGCTGAGATGCTCTTTCTTTGGTTTTGCTCTGACACTTTTCTGTGCAGCAACCACAGCTGATTTTTTATACTTAAAGAATACATTTTTCAAAGCTTGTACTTTTGAAAATACAGCACTAGTCAAAACTGGAATGGGATCTATGTTATTCAAATATGCCTTTTAAAAAAAGTCAGATGGAAGTTCTAACTTCATTAACCTATAGCTGCTGACACACTCTGTTCCTCTGAATTTCCTGCATTCACACCGTGTAAAGCTGAGAATCTGCTAAGGGAGGCACAAGGGAGGTTGAGAGGAAACGTGAGAGTGAGGCGGGTAGGCAGGACTTGGGGGCATTTCAGATTTAGGTTGGCTTAAACTGACCCTGAAACCACCCTCAACCCTATCTGAGGAAGTTTTGTGAGAAATATCTCAAAAGAAATCTTTACTATTTGCTTCTGAGTGATGGATTTCAAAGAGACACATAGGTCAATTCTTGCTATGTGCATTGTGCATACATGTATGTGTGCCTGTTGAGCAGATTATATTTCCAGTCATGGGAGAATAAAGATTGCCAATTGACATGTCTATTAAGAGATATGAAGTTGTAGCTTACATAACCTAATGTCTACAAAATTAAGAGAAATGCAGATCTATTAATTAAGAATTCAAAGTGAAACATATGTGTTTTGTGGTATCTCTGCTTCATGTGGGTTGGTTTTTTTTTTCTTCTTTTTAGCAATATTATTTTTTATAGAAGCTTGACTCTGTACCGAGTCGAAAGCACACTAATTTGGTTATTAGCATGTGCATGAAGCGATCCTGCTCCACTCATTCAGAAAATAGGAATTAAGATGATTTGACAGCCCTCCAATTTTGCTTTCAATGTTATCGATTCCTTTCATCAAGGCTTGTGCTGTTCTGTGCTTGATCTTGCAAAAGGGACTGATGGCACACTTGCTCTAATCACATTTCATTGTACATTCACTACAAGTAATAATAAATTTGGATATCCAGATCAATTTTGGCCCAATTTCCTCTCACGGGATGCAATTCAATGATTGCTTTTTTATTTTTCTTTTAAGGACCATCATTTGATACATATAGAGTTCTCTTTTTTTATCCCAAAAATACTGACTAAAATAAGCTTCAGTGGTATTCTATACTTTTGTTTACAATTGCTTTGGGAAAAAGCCTGTGCTTGATTTTGATAGGTCTGAGGTTACTACATGGGTATATAACGATAGTGATTTTTGTAATGGCTTTCAAAGCACTTAGCATGTTCTATGAACTGTTTAAATACAAATACTTCCATGCAGTGAACTGTTCAATATAACTTGCAAATGGAAGGAGCTTATTGCATAATTTTGTAAGCAGTATTGCAATGTATCTCAATATTTTCTGTAATGATCTTATAACAGGATCATTATTTGACAGACAACATTGTAGATGATGTACTTTTTGTATTTTTTTCCATAGAAATTAGAGATGAAAAAGATCTCTTAGGTCAACTAGTTCATTCTCTGTTGGTGATTTTATTATGCCTATTCAGCAGCTCAAAAGGCCACTTTACTGTTGTAAATCTAGATTAGGGAAAAGGCAATACTGGACTTGCCTATTAGTAGATTTTACTAGTGAATGTGCAGTGAGCAATAAAACTTTCGCTGGCTTGTGGTGAACAAAAAAACCATCTGAAGTCCCTTGGAAGTGAGGAGAGAGAATAATTAAAGGCAAAGGTCTGTTAGGTCTGTAGTCAGATCTCGGGTTGATCCTCACAGAAGATAACGCAAACACCTCTGTGGATCTGGAAGACTTGATTTTGGATTAAAGATCTGAGGTTTGCAACTAAGCTTCATTTAGCATATAATGAAATAACAGTTACATGATCCACAAATGTTTAGTAATTAACTCTGTTAATACAGTTGTTAAGTGAAATCCAATTAAACACATGGATTGTAAATACATGAGTATGGGAAGGGAATCTCTTAAGGCAGCTGTTCTCAGTGCATTATATTACATCTAAAGTCCAGTTAACTATGATTAGAAAAATATGATTGCAAATCATATTTAAGTACTGGGTGCAATTCTGGGGCCCCCAGTTCAAGAAAGATAAGGAACTACTGGAGAGAGTCCAGCGGAGGGCTACAAAGACGATCAGAGGACTGGAGCATCTACCTTATGAGGAGAGGCTGAGGGAGCTGGGTCTGTTTAGTCTGGAGATGAGAAGACTGAGGGGGGGATCTAATCAGCACTTACAAATACCTTAAAGGCAGGTGTCAAGAGGATGGGGCCAGACTCTTCGCAGTGGTGCCCAGTGACAGGACAAGGGGCAGTGGGCACAAACAGAAACGTGGGAAGTTCCGTCTTAATATGAGGAAAAACTTCATTACTTTGAGGGTGACAGAGCACCAGAACAGGCTGCCCAGGGAGGCTGTGGAGTCTCCTCTGGAGATATTCAAAACCAGCCAGGACACAACCCTGTGCAACCTGCTTTAGGGGAACCTGCTTTGACATGGGGTTGGACTAGACGATATCCAGAGGTCCCTTCCAACCCCAACCATTTTGTGATTCTGTGATTCTGTGAAATGTGTACAGTGGCATACACAAAGATTCATGTGAATAGAACCTGTGGTCTTATTTTCCCTCAAGTATAAATCATTATGATATGATTAGAGAAAAATAACAGTCGAAGCAGAAAACATGCTTCCCCACTTCCAATTAGGCCTGAATGAAGTTCAGCCAAAATAAATCTATCCAGCATGATACAAAATCTTGCATGCAGACATCTTGAAGCTTTGGAGGTGTTATGTTGTCTTCTGTGGAATTAGAACTGAAAGTCTTTAAGTCAGTTCTCATTGCAAGTGTAATAGAGATGAAAGGTTTCTAATAATTTGTTTGTTAAAAAAGTGAAAAAAAAAAGATAATATATAATTTAAAAGTCTGTCATGTTTTCTGTTCTCATTTTTCTTCTTTCTCTGTAAGAAAATATTTGTTAAACATTCCTTTTAAGTTTTAACCTTCTTTATTTCAACCAATGGCTTTTTTTCTAATTATGCTATAAACTTGATTTAATCTTCTGGCTTGAACAAGAGTTAATTAACTAATAGAATATACTTTAAGTAAATAAGTAAGAAACTAAAAGAATACATTTTAAATAAGTAGGTTCAAAAAAAATTTCTATTTTAAAGACAGTCTTCTGATTTTGATTTTCAGATTTTCTTCACAAAGAAACTTAGATACTATAATTATTTGCTCTAGAAATTTAAAAAGTTGTTGTTTTGGTTGCAAGAAGACCTTCCAGGATATGTGTCCCCAGTGATGAGTATGAATTATGAGTCTATAGAGTAAAATTATCAGAACCATAGGAACTTGAAAGACTCGTAATTTTCTGCCCTCAAAATACATGAAAAAAAAATGCTGCTTTATAAATGACACACCTTAAGAAATAATCTGTCTTTTCATTTTGGCTGGACAGAAAATGTAGTAATTAGAGAAGCTTGTAGATGTTTTGGATTAGAAAATACATTTTAAGAAAACCTGAGCTTTTTATTGTAGTACCTGTATTTTTTACAGGAAAAAACAGTAAACAAGTTCAAGTATTAGCAGTGGCACCTTAGGGTTTTGCAGCGCCACTTGTCTGGAAAAGTAAGTTTATTTTGACAGAATACTTAACAGCATTCACTAAGCTACAATGAAAGCTATAAGCTATAATGAAACAGGCTTGGCTAGTCTGTCTGAGGATGAGCTTCCTTCTCTGGGCTTAACTCTGTTTCAGTGTTCCCATTTATCTCTCCAGTGAATGCAGGCACCCTTCATGGTCTGACAGACATTCTGTCCTTGCCAGGTAGCTGATGCTTTTAGGCATTAGCTGCCAAAACAATCCAGAGATTAATGGGAAAACATCCGTAAATTATAGTACAACCTCTCCACTTTAACAGAAAATGTAAGAACTTTGGGATGTTTAAATGCTGTAAAATGGCTTAATTTGTTCAGACACTTCCACAATTATTAATACAGACAGATGCGGAATACACAGACAACAAGCATCTAAATTAGCTTTGAGGGGAATTAATACAAGAAGCTATTAAAATACTCCCAGAGAATAAATTAGTGTGACATTTTATTATGATTTCAACACAAGATTACCAAGTGCATATCTTAGTGTTGGTCTCAAAAACCTGCAGAAGAAGGCTAATATCAAATGATGTAGCAAGGGAAAGCTGAACAGAAAGCTATACCTATTAGGCTCATAGACATTCCCAAGGTAAGACAACACTGTCACCCTGAATAAGCCATTAAATGCATTTTTTTTTCCAAGTCTTTAATTACAGTTGGCATTCCCGAGTCTGGTGCTGGAGGCAGCCATCCTGTTGAAGAACAATAACCTTTGTGACACTGAAGTGGGAGAAAACAGCAGCAGGAACCATAGCCTAGTTACCAAAGTGTTTCTAAAACACATTAGTAGGAGAAAAAATCTTTTTAATATTGCATGATTTACACATCTAGGTCCAGCCTGAGCTGAACATGATGCTCCCTGGGCTTGTAACAACCCCCCAGATCCACAGTGTCTGTGGGGTTCAGCTTGGCTCCTGTTACCATCACCTAGTAGCACAACAGACCTCTGCAAAACTGACTCTGTAGGGCTCAAATGGAAATTTCCTCATAATGTAATAACCTGTAGTTTCTTAGCCAAATGGATAATAACGGCTGCCCAAACAATAACATCTGATGACTCCAGTACAGACAGTCATACAAGCTAGGAGTGTCCTGTCAGCTCCTAAGATGTGATTGAAGTCACCTAGGCTTGATTTCATAGCTTGCTGTTACTAAAAGGAAAAGTGCTGTTTTCCCTGTTTCTTCTACCTCTCCAGCCCTTCCTTCAGCATGTGCTTGATTCTCCCTGTGTTTCTTCTGCCCCTGTAACCACAACTCCCATTACCTTGCTGCTGGCTTTTGGCCAGCACTTGAGCTACTTTTATCTCACCAAACAGAAGAAAACCAGGGTGCTGTAACACAATTTTGACAGCATTGTGTGATGAAATACACTAGATCTTGAATTTTTGTGGTTAAGCCTCTTCTCTGGTTGAAGCTTGTCACAGTTCTCTGAATTAGTTCATGCTCAAGTACATTAATACCCAAAGTGACTTGCTTATCACCTCGTCTGCACTCAGACAACAGCTGTTGTCTTTAATGCCAGCCATGCGACTGTGTAACATCTATAATTTGTATATGCTTATGTAGAAGTTCAGTACCATGATGTGAAAATACTTGATTCAGAAACATCAGCACTGTATTGCCTCTTCAGCCAGTCCCTTGGCCTCAGAACAGGCAAGCTGGTCACAGCCTGGCCAAGCCTGGCTTAGCGTCCAGTTCCTCCTTCTCTCTGGCAGGTGGTCATTCACGCTTTTCCAAAAGAGCCACTGGTGAGGTGAGAGGAGAGCTCAGACCTCTTGCTGAATGCTAAAGGAGAGAGATCAGGAAATAGGGGAATAGTGGAGGGAGGGATGCGAGGAAATTTTGACCTGAGAGGAAACCATGGGGAATCCCAAGAAGGAAGGATGTATAAAAGCTGTCAGAGCAGCGTTGGTAGAAAATGTCCTCTGTGAGTTCAGCTTGTGGAAAAGGGTATGCTATGAGGTTGAGTAGGTTGAGTCCCATACTAAGTGGGTTAAATAAGTGATATAGGTTAATGTCTGGAATATAAAGATGAAGAGGGTGACTTTCTGGGCTGGAATTAAGCATGGTTTTGTTTCCTTTGTCATCTCTGTCTTAATAGATACCAAAAGGCATCATAATTGTATTGTTTCTATGTTTTATTTTGTTTAAAAGAAGATGATAATACCTTATTTTTGGTTTTGCCTTCGGCCTAGTTTATGTTAAGCATGTTTTAGATTAAGCAAGGTATATGGGCATGGTGACCCTTACAAAGGAATTTAGGGAAGCGTTTGAGCAATGCCCAACTTCCCAATACCTTTCTTCAGAATATCCAAAAGCAAATGGCATAGTTCTATTGAGTTGTATAGTCCAGTTTTGAAAGTTACCAGAAAGGCATGTGTATGTTACGTGTGCCCAGCATCAGTAGGTTTTTGAATTAGGTCCTGCCAAGATGCTTCTGGGAGCATTGCATTCCTGCTGACAGTCTGCTGACCAAGGCTAAGGTTACTGCAAAAAGTGACAGTGGGATTTGGCTTGCACTTGTAGCAGCCAAGCTAAAATCTGGTACAGCTAGCTGGTGCTTAGGGTGAAGCTCTCCTTCACGCAGCCTGGAACGTGGAGTACAGTCCCTTCCCTCGCACTGGCAACAGCATCTCTTTTCACGGTGATGGCTCTGAAATGCCATTTAGCCATGCAGTTCTCAACTTCTCCTTTAGTGAGATATTGAGAAAAGTGAGTGGAGTTGTCCAAAAACTAGAGTGCTTCAAGACCAAAAGAGAAAAAAAAAACGTACCTTATTACCTTGTTGAGTACTCCAGTATAATCTGTAGGAGAAATACATTTTGAAGCCAGATTCATATACAGCAGGACAAAAAACAGTCAGAGTTGTGGGGGTTTTAATATTTAGATTTCCACCTCCAGTTCATTTTAAATGAGAAATGTTTCACTGAAGATTGTAGCTTTATTTTATCAAATAATACCTTAGCAAAATTAACTGATACAATGCATTTTAGTGCGAATCTAAATCTATAAGAATGTCTGTCCTTGTCCCTTGCTCAATTTTTTTTTATGGCATACTTAATTTTAGATCCATGACCTATGATCTTTAATAGACTTTCTGACAATAATGATTAGGATAGTGGATGCGCAGTATCAAATTATCAATAACCTTCTTCCCAGAGATAACATTAATGAATCCTCATCCAATAGGGATATTCTGCTTAAAACATTGATCATTAACTGGTTCACATTTTACACAATAAAACCTGAATTTGCCTTTCTGCCATTTTTCTAGGAAATATTTTAAAACATGTACTGTTGATTGTTTTTTAGCTTGGGGGGGGTGATGGGGTTTTGTTTGTTTGTTTTTCTGAAAGCTACAACTGAAAATCCTTTAGCTTACACAGTCCCTTCTTTCTTCTATACACTTTGTTGGAACCAAAATCTTCATGTGAAGCATTTAAAATGTAGCTTAAGTAAGCATAAATGAAACCCCTATAATGAGCTCTGCCTAGAAATGCATGAGATTTGTACAATTCTCATTATATTCTGGGAACAAATGGGCCTTAAGATCACATTGAAAACCTTGATTAAAAAAGTGTGACTAAGGTAGGCTCCTTAAGGATTATTGACGTTTAATTTAGCATTTGATATTAACTGTCTAAACCCACATCAGGAGAAACCAAATATTGCTTTACTTTAAACAGTTTCCAGAGAAAGAGGAGATTTCACAATTGAAACTTTTGTCATTCTGAACATCTCAATTAGCATATTTTAACAGTCTTTTAAACCTTGAAACATAACCGAAATGGTAATAAAATATTCTGCTTTGAGTGATGAATGAAATACTTGCAAACCCATTTTAACTTCATTGTCTTTGCCACTATTGCATATTTGAGAAAGTCTCATTTTAAACGAATTTATTCTCTGCTTCAAACCTGCACTGGATGCATATTAGGGATACTAACTTTCTGAAAAAAAAGACCAAGGTAAGCACATTCCCTGCTGGCATTTTCTTAAACCTTTCATTTGTTGAAGCGAGATATTGTCTGTAGAAATTCTGTTCTTGCAGATTTAGGGAGCAAAAGCTTTTCCTGTAAATGGTATATGAGTTTAGAAGACCAAACTCTTTTTTGGCCAAACATTTCTTTCCGCATGTTTTGCAGGGCTGTGCATCCACATACTGTCTTTGAAATCATCTCAATGTATCACCACTTCCTTTATGGCTAAGAATTTAATGAGTACCACAAAATAATTACTGTCAGTTGCCACCCATTTGTGTTTCCCATTGAAGCAGTGTTTCTAAAGTATGTCATGTGGTGAGCCTGGAGTCAAGCAGAACACAGGAATAGAGCAGATGCACTCATGGCTGCTTCTGCTGCCAGTGTTTCCCTGTCATAAAAACTCCTTTATAAACCCCACCAAACAGTTGGATGGTGATTCATCAATGTTATCACAAGGAAGGAGATTACCCATGATCTTGCTAGCCTGATGCACTTGCCCTGTCTCCCAGGAGCAGAGTTGCGTGGAGGGGAATCAAGCAACGTTTCTTCTGCAATGAGACTGGGAGCAGATGCTCGATAGTGTGCCTCACCTACTAAATCTTCCCCTAAAGGAATGAATTTGCTTCTGTTAGTTACTAACTAGAAAGCTACTCAAAGCCCTACTTGAACTCATGCTCAATGTGGAACACATATCTTCCTTGATGTTTAGAGAAGAAACCTCTCTAGGTCTATATCAGAAAAAGGTAACTAGATAGAAACTTTAGAAACAAATTGTGCTTTCTCAGGCTGTGTTCAGTACCAGTTTGATGCGATATCCTCAGCATGGCTAGGAGGGATGTTGCCCCAGAAAATAAGAGCCTTTATATAAGTCAGTTTTCTTTAAAAAACTTCTTTAGAAACTGCAACTTTAAAATGAGATACTCTTAAGCGGCATATTGGGAAGTACAAAGATAACAGTTTATTCTCCAAGCCATATGGAAGGGTTTTCAATCCGTGTACGCAGCTGAGGATGGGAAATCATGTAGAAGACTCCAACAGGCTAAGTAAAGCAAACTAAATCCCTTGCACTTAAACACTATTAGAGAACACTTGATGGTAGGTCACCAGTTTGAGGTGTGAAGGTGGGCTGCATGCTGACATAGGTAGTAAATGGAATAAAGCATTTTGTGAGTGATGAGATTAATAACGTAATAGCTGACTTCAGAAGGCTTACCGGCTTTACCTGAGGAAATACTTGTCCCAGATATTGAACCAAGTCAACATTGTCGACTCCATTATTTTTATCATTATTTACATTATTGAAAGAAGCCTTTGTTAAAACAAACCTATATTTACAGAGGAGAGCTTGGCTTTAACTAGAAAGGTACTTACATTTTCTCATAAGTTTATCTCAGAACGTGAGAAGGTAAGAACTGTGGACTTAGTTATGCACTCTGAAAGGGTGGAAGCCATCTTTAGTATATTGGTTCTGTTTAAATAGCATTTTGCCCCATTAGCCAAAAAAAAAAAAAGAAATAAAAATCAAAGCGGTTTGCTGCATTCCCTTTGTATTGCCCACAATTAAATCATATATGCAGTAAAAACACTCTTCTCTGTAGTTTCCAGTCTGAAAATTCAATACTATATAAACTGAACAAATAGAAGGGAATAGTTTTGCTCCTCATTTTTGCACCTTCCTTCCCACCAAGGGACAGCTGAGCAAAATTTAACCTCCAGAACCCAAGCCTCAGCTAGCAACCATAGTAGATATCAACCTCCACTCTAGTTTGGTCTGATATTGGATCATTGCACTTGTGAAGAAAATGTACAGGGTGTGTACAAGATGAATTTCAATTATAAAATAAGATTTGTTTCAGATTTAGGCAAATATTTACTTAAAATTGCAAGTTAATCAAATAGTACAAGGAACAATGTTATGAAAACACAAAGAAAAGTTCCCAAATGATCACTTAATAATAACACTTCGCTTTTTATAGTGGACCTACATCCCAAGTATAATTTTAAATAAGTAAGAAATAGCTTTCAATGTAACTAAGAAACTAAGAAGCCAAACTGCACAGCCATTGTTAGACACATACAGTATTCCTGGGAAATGTGTATATGTGTGCACAGCTGCACAGACACAGAGACCATATGCCTGTGTATAAACAGTAGATATCTGTACATGTGTGCATGCGCATGTGAATATTTTATAACCACATTGGCAGGTATGCAGGAAAACCTGAATATAAATTAGACTTTTTCCTAGCTCTCTTTATACTGGCTGAACAGCTCTGTGGTTTGGATTAGAAATGAAATAAGGCAGTTTGGGTCTTGTCTTAGAAACAAGTGGATTAAAGTTGAATCTTAAACTAAAGTAGGTTCAGAGTAGCTTTTTCCAAACTGCAGTTTCTGCCTACGAGACAGATTGCTACTGAACATGCCAAGCTGACCTCATTCTCTACTATGCTGTTCAAACTTAAATATTCTGATTTTGTAGCAGAAGTCCTCATCTAGATGAAGGATTACATCTTTCCAGGGCATCAGCTTTGTATGATTCAAGCTGTTTTGATATTTTTCTTTATTATGCTCCAAAATAGTTGAAAAATCCATTAAAAATTGTTGTCCTGCCCTCCTTCTTTCCCTTTGCTTTCCCTTCAATTTCCTATTGCAATTAATTTCTGCTTCTTTGTTTTGCAGTTTTAGAAACAGGTTACTTCTTGAAGGGACATTGTTCACCCAGCAGTATTCTTCTTTGCTATACCCAATACCCATTTCTACACCCTCAATTTATGTCACATGGCTAACTTATGTCATCCAAGTAGGTCTTTAGTAAAGCTTTTTAACTCAGTCCCCAGGAATCTCCTTGAGAAGTAAGGGAAACTGTCACACAGGGAGTAACTCTGTGCTTATTTGAGCAGTGTGCTACAATAGGAGATGGTTCCCAATCTGTGGACCACAGGACGTGGACATGCAACAGGCATGTAGAGAATTTCTGGGCAAAACATTGGCTGCCTAAATCCAGGAGTAAGGACAACCATCTGAACCACCTGAAAAGTTCAAGAAGTTGAATTATTGATTTTAATTGTTTTCGAAGTGTCCATGTTATTTTATCTGTATTGTAGAAGTGTAGAGAGGTCCCAGTGAGAGTCCCACTCCTACTTGGAAGGGCTCATTCAAGCAAACACATGAAAAAAGAATAATCCTTGCTATTCAAAACCTGTAAATTACAAATCTGCCCTCAGCTGACTGTTTTTAATGACAATGCCCTGCTGCAAGAAAGTATGGAAAACTTTTAGACTAAACATAAAGCATTTTTCCTCCTCATGTCACCTGTGGTTCCTACTCGAGATTGCCCAAAAAGTGCCCGTGCATCTCCATACCCTCCTGGTGTAGGCAGCTGCTGCTCATGACAAGAACATGGTTGGGAATGAGCAGAGCAGCGCCAACCTCTGCCTGTGCTGAGAAACTCCTGGAAAAGGCTGGAAGTGTGGCAAGGAGTATGGAAGGCTGGTGGCATGTTAACAACAAGTTCAGTAGGCTGTGGTTTGAACAGCCAGTTTGGCCAATACAAATTATTTTTGCTCCAGCAGAGTGCTCAATTAAGTTCTGAAAAGGTAGACCTAAGTATCAGAGTATCTTCTGTTAGAAGTTTTATTTATTGTGAACTTGTAAATGAAAGAGACTTTCTTCTAAACTGATGTTTATCTGAATTAAATTAGAAACTTATGTCAAACGTGAATGACTGTCAGATTACGAATGTTTAATTTTATGCTTTAGAAATCTATGAATTTAACTGAATATAATACTTCAAGGAACATTTGATCATTGATTTTTAGTAAGAAATTTTTTATTTTATGATAATTATTTTTGAAAATGAACTATTTTTTTGTTCTTCAAGTACTTATAATTTTATTGGATTGAAAAGAAAGATAACCGTGTCTTTCAAAACATAACTGGGACAAATAAAGGAGAGTAGATTGCATTAGGAACTCTGACAAAACATGCTGCTCACTTTTAACAAGACAAAATGAAAGTTTGTTTTCCAGCTGTATCTCAAAAGATGACCTGTTTAAGTCACTAATCTTGAGGTAAGAATCCTGGTTTCTAGGTGAGATCATGTAAGTCTAGGTTTATTATCTCAAATTAATCAACCCTTTGCTTTCTCTAACAGATATATGAGATTTACACCTGTAGTGCAGCTGCCATCCTTGAACTTAAACATTTGCTGAGCTGTTTCTGTGGGTTAGGCTAATGCCCCATTGTGGTCAACTGAGGTTCTAAGTAATTCAAAATCCTTCATTTCATGAAAAATTAGCTCCATTTCCAGGTAGGATTTGTTTCTATAGCATTTATAGTAAATAGGTATTGCTCTTTGGCTTGGCTAGGAGTGTTATCCTTGTTATCTTACCCTGGTTTTCTTGTGGTTTCTACTTTACTGATCATCCATACTAATGTGCATGTCTCAGTCTCCCTATACATTTTGATGATACTTGGAAAGGGTTGTTACCTTCTCCAAACACAGCCATAGAGCCTGATTGTCTTCCTTCATTGTACCTCAAAATGCAACATCCCAGCCAGTGTAGTACCAGCTGCATAACCGAGTTGGATGCTTTCAGGAACTTATCACTAAGGTCACTTCATTAATTCACAAAGCTTACAGTGAATAGTTTAAAACAACCTCTGTTCCTTTGACCTGAAGCTGCAGTCATTCTTGACAACAGACAGAATACTTTCTTTCTGTGCAATGAGGATTTTTTGTATTCCTCCAGTGTGCACCCTCTGACACCAGGGTGAACCAGTGGATAACTAAAATATGCAAACAAGGACACCTGTATGCCAGATAAGAAGTGCTCTGGGTGTACAGCTGCTGGTTTATTTCCAAAGCAAGCTGGCAGGTAGATTGAGCTAGGGTGAATTAGGATGACAATCTGTTACAGAAAGTGGACATTGCAAAATTAAGAAATATTTTTTCTCTGCACTATCTCTTCTCTTACGTTTAGTTCTGCATTTCAGTTTCATGCAGTACGTCTGGTTTGAATGAGAAATGTTCAGTCCACCTGGTGCTGTCAGTTGCAAGTAATGTCTGTTTACTATGTGCATTAAATTGGGCAATTAACTGTTTGAATGTATTTGTACAGATAGCCAAGTAAAATTTTATGATAATACCTGGCTGGCTTTGAAAGGGCTTGATTTACTTGGATTAAGGTTGCTCTAACTCTATATAACCACCATCTTGCATCTGCTAATACACAGGTCTCTTGGAAAAAAAAAATGTGTTGTGGATTGGAGAGCTATTAGAGGAATGTTTATGCAAAATCATAAAGCAAAGCTTGTAGAAACCCCTGTAAGTGCTTACCTCTAATGCTTCTGGCTTTCGTCGTTATAGATTAAGAATTGCTCAAATTAAACTCCAGGCAACTCTAACAAACTGAAACCTCATGTAACTTAAATCTGCTAGCATTTAAGAACAGGTAGTAAGTCTCAAGTCAGGTTAGGCTGGCTGTGTTAATCATTTCTAACTTAAAAGTTGCTTGTTACACTCAGCTGGTGCCAGAGCTAGAGAGGCACACTATGTGGAGGAGGATGAAACCAAACACAAGGCTCATCTCAAGAAACACTCTGGGCCAGATTTGCTGCTGTCACAAGTGGCAGCTTTCCCTTAGTCTCATCTCCCTTAGAAAGTGGAGGGGAAAAGAGTGTGTTTCAAGACACTTCACAAGACCGGGTAAAATCTACCATGACACAAGGTTCATTCACTTTATAGTGTAATAATCAAAGCTATTCTATTTATATCTCCCAAATAACTTAAAATATATGCCTCTTAAAACTTTAAAGAGCTTGGCAGAGGAAGATTTAAATACAGAAGCACAATATTTCTAACTCTTCCCTGGAAGCTGGAACGATAACTCTCTAATAATTAAACATTTTCAGAAATTAACTAGTAATATAACTTTAATGATATGGTTAATTTTTAAATAGAACAGACATGTTCTGACATTTACTGGAACCATTGTACTTTTGCAGAGCATTTAGTTATGAACAGCAATTTGCTTATGATTTGTGCATGCATGTGCCAACAACATTTTTATGTTTTGAAAGAAAGAAAATCACACCTGAATCCCAGCACATTTCATATTTTGTTGGGTTTTTTTTTCTTTTTTTTTATTTTGGGTTTTATGATTTCTAGGTAAACATTTCCAGGAGGCCTTTAAATATTTCAGCGTTTTTAATGATTTTTTCCCCAGAAAAAAAAAAAAAAAAGAAAATTCTGGAGAAGCAGGAAGGTGGTTTTGCCGGAGTCAGACCCTTGTGAACAAGCCACTTCCCCATCTGAGTTCACAGCCAATTACTTAGCATTACAAGGGCTGAATTTTGGTCTTGCTTGTGACTGTAAGCAGTGCAGTGGAATAGCTTTGCATTTGTGCTGTGGAACAAAGCTCGGGGTGGGACGCTGAAGAAGCAGATCCATCCTCTTCAAACACAATGTAGATTTGCAAGTCAGCATTCAAATATACTTATTTCTGGTAAACAGGTCATCCTTTCCACCCCCTCAGCAAAAGATTGAGTGAGACGTGCAAAAAAAAATCAGCTGTCCATTAGAGAATCAAAGGAAAGCAATGCTGGATATTCAGTGATCAACGATTCAATGATCAGTGAGGCCAGTCAGTGGCAGTGCTCATATCTCGTATGTTGATATTGACACTGACTGTTGTTTCTAAACTCTTCAAAGATTCTTGACACCCTTCCTTGACACCCCTTTCATGGACACAGTTGTCTTTTACAGCTAAGGAGTTTTCTTACTTGTGTTGTAGATCAAGCCGATTACTTCCTGACTTCCTCCTTGTGAATATGGAAAATAATTTTAGTTGTTTCAGGACTGTTATGTTTTCCCTCTAAATATACTGTTTCCTAGACTAAACAAACCCAATCTTTCAGCCTTTTTGTGTGTCGTGTTTTCTAAACACTTTATAATTTTTATTGCTGTTCTCTGGACTATCTCCAGTTTGCCTAGGGTAATGCTGTAAACTAAACGCAGTTCTCTTGCTGAGGTCTCACCAATGGAATCACTACCTATGCATCTTCCCAAACCCACTCCTATCAATATGTCCTAACATAAGATCTGCCTTTTTTTTTTCCAAAACATTACATTGTGGGTTCTTAATGGATCTGTCATTTGTCCAGATATTTTTCTGCAACAATGCTCCCTGCTCCCATTCTACTCCTTTTGTATTTGTGCATTTAACTTTGTCTTTCCTAAGAATAATCCTTGATGCATTTGCTATTATTGAATTCCACCTATTGATTTCAGTTATCCAGAGTGCTTGTGAGCTAGGGATAACCACAAATCTCTCAGCTGTAAAGGAAAATATAGAATAGAGCTACATCTAGGACAGATATCTATGGAATCCCAGTTGAATTTCCTTTCAGTTTTCCAATAAAATAAGGAGAAATCTTCTCAAGGTATGATTTTGGTTCTAAGTTCATATCTTTTTCTAATTTGTTATCCTTGAAAATGGAAAATATGGAATTTAGTAACATGATTTTTGTATATGAAATGAAGGATTGATATCTCAGCTATGTTCAGTTAGAGTAAAATCATTGTTGCATTCTCTAAGTTAGAATTTCTTGGCTTTTTGAGCGTTGCTTCCCCAGATAAGACTCAGAATCTTTGAGCAGATTTTAAAACTTCAGATACCAGTGCCTACAGGATTTCAGGATTAATAAAAGTAGATGTGATTAGTAATGCAGGACAAATGCAGTTTCTTGGTTTAGAAAACTTGATAGACTGTAATCTGAGCTGGTTTCATGATTATTTTCACTGCTGTGTCAAACAGATTGAGCTCTTCTTCTGCATAGCCCATGAGATTAGTATTGGGATATAGATCTTTACACTTTTAGGTTGGACAATTCAGATCTCACCCAAATATGTAATGACAAACACTTAACTGCACCAAAGCTGCAAAAGAAATTTGTTTACTTCTTTTGAACTTGAAGATTCTTGAACTGGTTTTAAAAGCAGCTTCCCATGCAGTCCTCTGAAAGTTTAGGAATTCTCCTCCAGCTGTGTGGTGTACCTGGTCTGAGCCAGCCGTTTACTTTTCCTCTTTCTTTCATTCTTGAAAATTTCATTTGATTCTTCTCTGTGGAGCATAGCAAGCTGGGTGTTGAGGGATAAGTATTTGTATCTCTACTTTCTCAAATAAGAGAACACGGCAAATAAAAGGATTAGTTTGCAGGATGTAGTTCAGTTGGGACATTAGACCACAAAATGTCAATTTAAGAAAGGGTATTTCATCACATTACAGGCCCCTATTGACTTTTTCCTCTTTTTTTTTTCAGTTTCCTAGGTTGCAGCCATTTTTATAGTCCCTTAAGCCTAACTTGGTCAAAGGTACCCTAATTTCTTATTCTCTTACATAAATTACAACCCATGATCAACCCTCACCCCCAGCAATGAGTCTACCCACAATCAGCTACACGCAGAAGTGTCCAGAAACCCCAAGCACAGCACAGAACAGGGAGTCTCTGTGCTTCTGCCATCTACTTGGCATTCTTGTATTTCCCCCACATATGGACAGACTGTCTGCTAATCTCTCCTATTTGTGGATAACAAATTTGAAATGGACAGTCATAAGCTGTTTGGATCATCATTATTTACTTTCTTTGTTCCAAGCACTCTGGGGCTGAGTTCATAACTGAAGAGAGTCAGATATGTTCATTGAATTACTGCTGTCTATGATCCCAGTGAAACTGACTCAATTTTATGACAACAAATTGTGCATAATGAGATTATTTCGTGTCCTAAGAGCAGAACTTGTGATAGAACACCAAATAAGAAGAATGTGAAAAAATATTGTTGCTATAGACTATGTGGTTTGAATATGTACTAAAATCAAAACACTGTAAATTCAAAGCAGAAAAATTTCAGTGTGATTGGTGAATTAGTTTGTTGTCTGTAATGAGGTCAGAAATTCCAGAAAACATTTAAGTAAATCATATTTTTCTGCATAACTTGATCTGTCAGAATGTGGCAGATATTCTTAAAATGGCTGTTGTCATCTCTTGTTTTTTGAACAAATACTGCTTTTAAAAAATGAATGACTGTGTTTACCCAGAGTTTCCACTTAACAATACAAGAGGAAGATTTGAAGATTTTTTTTGCCCAGAGACTGCCTGCCTTGGGAGTTTGTAGACTCTGGCAAAAAAAATCTGAAAGACCCATCAGTGATACCTACCCCCAAGACTAAGATCAGTTGTTATTACTTTGATTGCTTTGCTCAGCTCACACTTACCCACGACTCTTTCTTTCTTACATACTCCCTTCTAAAATTTACAGACTTTCGAATGAGGTCTGAAGTTAATAACAGAGGGCATCTGCCGCAGGTTTAATCGCCAGCCCAGCTTTAAACCGTGACACATGGTTTTCCCCGTATTTACTAGCTTTTGAAGGTGGCTATGGTTTGAACAGTGCTTGCTCCTCATCTTCCTATTTATCTCTGCTTGAATTCCACTTTGCAGTCTTGAAATGCTGAATCTGCGTCAGTCATATTAACGGCCAGATGGATGTCAGAATCACAGGAGTTTAGCTTTTAGGCAGGATGAAACCAAATGAAATGCTTGACTGTAATGAAAAAGCCATATTATTCAAACACAATCTCTTGCAATGACAGCAAAAGGATAAAGCAAGCTAGCTGGGGTTTCTATTTGGAGTCATATAAGAGGATTGTTGAAATTAATGACACTGAATTACAATGTCAGGTTACAGCAAAGAATTAAGGCAACTTTGTGAAAACTCCCTTACTATTAAATATGTTGCTGATTTCTTCTCCTGTAAGGGCAAGTTGCGAGAGCAGTTAAGGTGCCGTGTTACAAGATCAGTGAAGTCAGTTTAACTCAAGTAAAGGATGAGTCAGCCAGCTGATATTTTGGGCTGTGACACAGCTATATTGCTGATTCCTGTGGTTGGTTTGCCCCAGCTAGTAGCTAAGCACTCACACAACCAGTTGCTCACTCCCCCTTCCCAGTGGGACATGGGAGAAAACAGAAGGAATAAGAGCAAGAAAACTTGTAGGTCAAAATAATGACTGGGAAATCACCAAAGAAGTACTGCAGCAGGCAAAACAGAATTGACTCGGGGAATTTAACTTAATTTTTTGCTGATTAGCATAAATATTTAAGTACTGATTCGGGTATTGGGAAACAAAGAAAGAAGACAAATATTGAAATACCTTTCCTCCCACTTTCACAGGCTCAACTTCACTCCACACCCTTTTCCTTCTTCCTTTCTAGTCTCCACTACTTTACTCCAAGCACCTCTCTTCTCACCTTGTTAATGCCACAGATTGCTCCCAGTCCCTCCAGTGAGGCTACAAGCAGTCCAGGACGTCTGGGTCGGTGTGCCGTGATTTCTCTCTACCACTCCTCATTTCTTGTTCTTTTCCTGTGATCTGGTATGGGTCCTCCGCAGGCTGCTGTCCCTTTGGGGTGTGCCTGCTCCAGCATGGTCTCATCCACAGGCCACAGTCCCTACAGGGAAGTACCTGCTTCAGCATGGCTTCTTTACGGGCCACAGCCCCTTCAGGGATATGGTCCACCTCCCGATCCTCTACCTTGCTATTGCATCATTCCTGCTGTCAGTCCCTCTGTCCCCTCCTCTGCTCTCTCCGCCCTTTCTTAAATACATTTTCCTGGAGGTGCAACCAGCATCACTGATGGTCTCAGCTGTGTCCTGTGGGTCTGTTGTGGAGCCAGCTGGAAACAGCTGTCTGTGTCCAGCATGGGGCAGCCACTCACTTCTTCCCACAGAGGTCACACCTGCAGCCTCCCTTCTGCCAAAACCTTGACAGGTACACCCAATATATTTCCCTTGTGAGAATCTGCTACAGAATTTTATATTCCTCATCCTTTCTAGTCTGATGTGCCCACGAGGCTCTGGACCCAGTCTCTGATCTTATTCTCAGCCTTCCACTGGTGACATATTGAAGTCAGTTCATACCTTTTCAGGCCAATGTCGAGAAAGTAAATTATATGATGGGATATTAACTGGTGAAAAGTCAGGGATATAAATGTTTGCCTTTCATTTTACTTCACAGGGAACATTTCAAACATAGTACTTGTACTAGCAATTTTATATTTTGAGAGCAAAGCCCGGATGTCTGTAGTGCTGTAGTTGACACTTGAAATGCCAGATCCCAGAGACATTCTCTTGTACTGCAAAGCAGTCGTTAGTGCCTGGTGTGACATTCCTACTGCAGTGAGCAGAAGGGACTCAAGCTGTTTGTCTCTACTCAGTATGTAAGAACTGGGATCCTTTCTATTTCCCAGGCAGTTTTCTTCATCTTCTCTTTCCAGGTTCTCATTCAACATCATCTTTGTTTAACTGCCACTTTGCTGGATTCAACAATTTATAGGCAGGAGGAATATGGAAGAATTCTGTTTCTTCATTTGAGTTAGAAACATTTTGCATTTATGCCCAGTTTTTATGAAAGAGGTGGAAGGGAAGCACAACCTCTGAATCCTTGTGGGTTTGTAGAAACCTTCTGATCAGCAATTGCAGCCTGCTGCTTCTTCCCAGGATGTTTTTGTCATCAGAAGCCATGGTATGTTTTTGGAGAGGCTCGCTCTTCTTATGTATTTGTGCTCATTTATTATTTCTGTGTAAGAGATTTCCCTTGTGTGAGAGAAATCATGCTAGTTCATTACCTTTTCTCTGAAGGTCTTGTTGCATCCTGGGTGATCAGGCAGTAGCTCATGTCTCTGTCCTTGGCCCTCATCAAAGCCAACTTGTTCTCTGTCAAGTAATCCTGTGTCTCCTGCTCTCCTCTTATAGACATGGTTACGTTTCAGGGTTGATAATACATGGTTTGTGCATTATTTAGGGACACTTTGAGATGTAGGCTTGATTCAGCCTGCAGCCAAATGCTAACTTTAGGACTAGTGTGACATAGTAAGAAATTCCTAATAAAAGACATTGAGCTATAATAACAATTAGAAATATTACCTCCTCTGTTAAAAAGGATTTTGTTTTTCTTCAGTTTTACTTGGCATGCTATAACTTCTGAGCCTTATATTTGATTGAATTTCCAGTGAAGCTGAGGACTTTTCTCTTTAGTAAAGAAAAACATTTGGAACTAAATTTTCTCCCAAATAACTCCATTGACTTGCAGACCAAAGCCAGCAAGGATTTGACCCTTTCCTTTAGAACCTCTTTGTCCACTGGCAAAGACCTATGTACTTGCCGTGGCTTCATTGGCAACAAGAGCACTTTCTTATCTTACACATCTAGTCATCTTTGAGCGTAAGGAGTCTAAAAGGTAACTGGACACCCAAGCTCAGCTTATTAAAGCATTCCACCAGGTCTTTATTGACTCTTTGGCCAACTCCTCCTAATTTCTAAGTAACCTGCCAGCCAGCTGGTACCTAGGCTTTGTTACAGTTAAAGAAAAAAAAAGAGAGGCAGAGAGGAAGAGAGGAAAGCAAAGGGGGAAAAAAAAAAGTCAATCCTATTATTAGCATAAAATTCAAAGGGTCGTTCACATCCAAACAGTAGGAGGTGGACAGATTAAAGTTTTAGAACTGTAACAACATCTCTCTTTGTGCTGTCTAGTTCAGCAAAGTGAACCTTGTAACACTTGACATCCATCACAACATTTCCTGCAGTTACCACTCTGTTACTTAGACCAAATTCCCAATTCTGGCTTGCAGACTATAATTTGGAGACATTAAATGACTACAGTGTGGAAAGTATCTGATGATGTATTGTGCTTTAGAATAATAATACTCCTAAAATTGCAGCTTGGAGGACTAAATCAAATATATAATTATCTGTGTTTGTAGGATTTCCTTTAAGAATGTTATGTTGTTTAAGCCATGCTTTTCTTTCTCTTTTGTTCTTAGAAAGAGGGTCTTGCATTTAAAGATGTTCTTGGCACTTAGCCCTACTCCTACCTCCTTTCCTTCCTTCTTGCTGACCCATAACAAATCTTCTGGCTTTAATTTCACTTCACATTCAAAAGCAATGACAGAGGCCTTAATGAAAAAACTTAATCCAAGTGTTCCATTGTGTTAACTGCAATTCTCACACTTGGAGAGTGTCCTAGTGCCAAAATTCTTTCCTTTTGTTTTTCCTTAGTCTTTATTTTTAGATGAGTACTATCTGATATTACGAATAAGCATAGTGATTGAATGTTCAGAAGCTAGTGACTTTAGGGAGCGTGCCAACATACAATATACAGTTTCTTTTATTATTTTTTCCTTACCACCAAAAGAATTATTTTACATGTTTGGAATAACTCTACTCTAAAGAGATTTTATCCCTCCTTTTCATCACCTTCAACCACTGTCATAATCTATTGGTTACTTCCCTAGCATATCCCAAAGAGTATTTCTTCAGTATTGCAAATAATTCTCCCCTGCTCTCCCTTAGTTTTTAAGGTTGACTGCCCTACCCGTGCTCTCTCCAGGCAAGAATCCTTTGAGATCAGTGATAAATGAACCTTAAAAGCCTGAAAGCTTGCATACACCAGAAGTTGTCAGTCAGCACTATTTTCTGAATTTACTGATTCTGTAAAATTGTCCTGGAAATCTCAGGAGGTGACAATTAGGTATGAGCATTCTGGAGGTGCTTCTCCTACCCCTCTTGAGAAGGAAGAAGAGGAGATCCTGCATTGTATCTTCTGGACCCTGATGACTACCCTAAAATTCAAAGGAACAATGTAGGGCTAGGAGAATTTAGACTGAATCTCAACAAATACTATAATCTATTGTCACATATATAAAGTGAGGAGTGATTTGAATGAGGTGAATGATCTTATTATTTTATCCATCCCAGCTTATAGGTAGACAGGACAAAAATTGAAGCCATGTGGATAAGTTAACATAGACAATTAATGTCTGCAGTCTGCCAGACTGGTCTAACATTAATTCATCTTTTTCCAGAAGCTACTTGGTGCTAAATTCTTGAGAATGTGGGGATTTTTTTTCCTTTCAGAAAATGTATGTAGATTTGTGGGTTTCTTTTTGCCGTGTTACATTCAGTGACCTACAAAAAGGTTAATAACTCAGTAAGAATGTATTTGTATCTTTATCATTGTTGTGTTAAAAGAAGAAAAAACAAAGCAACTAGGTAAAGTCTATATTGTTCAACATCATAAATGGATATCTTATATTTCTGCTTATGCTGGATTGGGTCATGGCATTACTAGCTTTTCTGTAAGTTAGCATGAGTATTCTATATCTCTTAGGTAGAGGAGAAGAAGCTAGATCAATATGCTATAAGAGATAGTATTTTGGGAAACATCAGACAGGAACAAAATTTAGGTTGGCAGGTATACCAGCAAAGCAACAAAAATCACACTGTACAGTCCAGCTTTACCTAAGAGCTAAAGAGACCACCTTGCACATTTTATTCACTTTTTTATCAAACATACATATCCTATAATCAGATTGCTTGGACACATATTTATTTTTCTATGATACTAAATAGAAAATTTGTCTTGACTCCAGAGGACTCAGCCAAGCATGATCAGATTCCTGGAACACGATGAAATAACTCTGCAACCATTTGTTGAAATGTGAAAAGACAATCTACATTTGTTTGTATATTTTCATTATCACAATAAGGATCAAAACAACCAGTGGTTGAAAAGGATGACATTCTTTATTGTCTTTTTTATTGTTTAACATTTTTTACATGAACTATCGCAACAAGCGTGTATGAGATGGTGATAATGTTGAATTTGCCCCTTGACCATAGCCAGAATGAATTTAAGAAAGACCAAGGAAAATCTCGTTACAGGCAAAGGTTCCTGTAGCCTGCAAAAGGAAACTGAAAAGCTTAACATCATAGAGGAAACTGTGGACATCATTATGCAAATTTCACTTTTCCTCAGTGACAGGCAAATAGTACAGCGATGAAGTTGTCTGTGTTCATTTTTTTGTAGTTTATGATTTTTTTTCCAAATACCTAGTATGAATTTTAACACAGAATCCATGACAACTCTGAACAAATGTGCATCAAAGTGCATTTAGCCATTTCCACTGCCATAAAATGGTATTTTAGGGTTACATTGGAGTGTTTGAGTACTACAGATTAAATCATGAGTGTGAGAGGAAAGTGTTGCATAGCACTTAAAAATATTCCTGTTGTTGCCCTTTGGTTGGTCTGTCCTTTTTCCAAGGAGGGGGAAAGACTAGTAATCATTTCTCTTTTGTAATTGGCAAACGTTCCTCCAGCTAGAGGGAAAGGTTAGGCAGTTGCCTCTCAGCTTCTGGGAAATGTTTGCCAATACACTGTTGCAGAGCCTTATAGCTTTTTTTTTCTGCATGGAAACATATTTATTATTCTAAGTTTGTACCTCAAAGAACATGAAGAAGGCAAAATGGCCACTGTAATGCAATAGAATTATTCTAGCTCTGTTGCTTAGCTTTGGCCTTAATATTTTTTTTAAAAATAATTGATTTTACAGAGTTTATCGAAGTTCAGTGCATTATATTTTACTCCTACTACTCTTCATACTGGGAATTTTATTCTAACAAGTAGATCCTACATGTTGAAGGTGCATTTCTGAAGGAGGAAAGTAACTCAGGTTCCCCATGACTTAGCATCTGGTAGGACAGAGACATTCTTTCTGTGAGAAAAATGCCATTAAAATATGATAGACTCTTTCTCTTATGTGCTTGGACAGAGCTTGATACAAAAGTGTCTCAGTCATACGCAAAAATCCATCCTATAGTTTGGTTCAAACTGTTTTCAATTAGATTTTAATGTCAACTTGCAATAAAAGAAAATAATTATCATTATGACAATACTATAATTTCTCTGATATCAACTTTAAAAACAATTGTCAGAATATTACAGCGGTTGATAATTATTCAGAGGTTGTTAAGCAGGTTATCACCTACAGCACTACAGAAGAAAATAACAATCAATTTATCCCCCTCTCTTCCAGTCAGTCATTATTACTTTGTGTACAGGCATTAAACCTCTCTTTTCTGTAGACCTGTGACACAGGCGCTTAGAGATCTTGCCAGTCTATGTCATTTTAGACTATTAGTTAAATTCCAGGCCAAAGTCATACATCATCTTGTATCCAAACCCATGTGTCATTTTGCTGGTGAGATGTAGCCTATTCAACTAAATATGTGAAAAATACGTATTTTCAGGATCAGATGAAAATAAACACAAAAGATCAGTTCAGCTGATGGTGTTTGAGTTTGCAGGTGGTTAATGAACTATCTCTGTAACACGCTGGTAGCGCAAAGAAGCTGATGATACTGGTCTTTGCTGGTAAGTGAGAGGCTGGGTCCTTAACTGTTCAGGGGCAGGTTATAACCCTTGTTGGTAGTAAAATTCTTGGAAATATTTATGTAGTAAGGCAACTCAGGGCGAGTATAAAAGAATCTAGTCCTAAATTTTCATCATGCATAATTGCATCCTTTCTCATTAAAATCCCACTCTGATTCTAATTAAATTCATAATTGTTCTGCATTTGATGCTATAAACTATTATGTGGTGTAGGTGGGTGCTATTTAACAGATGTCATCCTTCCCCCAAGAGGCAGTGGTATTTCATTGCGGTGTGAACTGATCCTTCAATGTGAAATCTGAACAGGTCCCCAGATAGCCAAGCAGGAAGAGGGACGCTGTGAACTAGCAAGAATGAATAAATGAGGTAACCGATGAGTGTCTCTCAGAATGTATGAGATATAATTCCTTGTACTTCAATATATTTTAAAAGAGTAATCCAATTTTCTCCTTCTATCTTCTATTCATAGTAAAGTTACAAATTCATAGTGATACTTCAACATGCAGGTCTCAAGCTCAGGCTTACAGACACAGACCAGTTTTTAGACATTTGCATTAATTTTCTTTTTTTTCAGTACAGGTCTTCAGAATATCTGTAACCAGTTTGACTCATACATACACATACATGGAGCTGAGAAAGTCCATAGTCTTGGCTTTTTTCGGAACATCACTTTTTTCAAGCTTGCTGATTTCATTCACCACCACTTCCCCTCCATCTCTGGCAGATACACATCTGGTCCTAATGCTCTTCATACCGTTTCTTTCGAAATAATTATTCGACTGTTTCTGAATTTATTCTACCAGGTTTTTCTGCAACCATGATCAGTGTCTACCTGGGAGTTCACCCACATGCATCTCTGATTAGTTTCCTCCAGTACAAATTCCCAGTTTAGCAAATCCCACAGAAGCCTGTTGATCTTAGATCAGAACGACTTATTTCCTAATTGTCACGGTTTAAAGCTGGGCTGGCTATTAAACCTGTGGCAGATGCTCTCTGTTAACCCTTCCCCTGCTGAAGGGAAAGGGAAAGGGAAAAGGGAGAGAGACTTATGGGTTGGAAAGTTAAAACAGTTTTAATAAACTATAATAATGAAAAAGAGTATAATAATAATATTGGAATAATCAAATATATACAAAACCAAGATTGAGCTCCCCTGAAGTCAGCCGCGTCACCCCCGGCACTGCAGGGCAGGCTCCGGGAAAACCCAGGCTGGGCCCAGCGACGGTCGAGAGCTGGATTCAGGGATGCACTGATCGGGATCGGGGGCAGCAGGAAAACAGACGGAGTCCTCCTTGGACACGGGCCATAGCAGAAAGAGAAGCGAGACCCTCGTGATCCCCCCACTTTATACCGAGAATGACGTGTATGGGATGGAATACCTTCGTTGGTCAATTTTTGGTCACCTGCCCTGTCTGCTCCCCCCTGCAGCTGCGACCCCCCTTCGGCTCTTCACTCGTAAGCAGTGAGGAATTCAGCAGTGACCTTGGTTTCTCTAAGACTAAGTACAGCAAGAGCCTTTCTGCATAACATCCCTACCGGTGCCACAGCGATAACTACAAACTTCAAGCGTTATCAGTCCTAGAAGCAGACACTCTCTGCAAAACACGCAGTTAGTTTCAGAAAGTGCAGTTACTTAGAAGAGACTTAGCTGAAAGTAAAAATCACTGAAAGGAAAATTGGCCTGGTTTAGGCCAAACCAGGACGCTAATTTATGTAGCTCAGAATCAGTATTACTAAGCTGAGTTTGCCCTTGTATGAGTTTAAGGAATAAAACAGAGATGTACCCTGGATAATATCGTACAATGCTACTATGAGGAAAAACAGGATTAAGAAACTGAGAAGAGAGAGCAGCAGGATGTTAGTGAGTCAACATAATTTCTAATTCTCTTTGCATATCAATAGGTCAAGTCTGAAGATACTTTTAAATTGCTTTAGGATCCGCAAAGATAGTTGTGTTATAAAATTCATGTTATTATTTACCATACAAACTATCACTAAAATAATCTCTTCTATCCCATTCGCATGCAAATTCTGGGGAATCTGAAGAAAAGAATACAGTTGAGAATGTTCTATTCTAAACATGGGTTCTTCTTAGATATCAGACTTGTTCTCTATCCCTTGTTCACATTAGTTAAAATCACATATACTAGAGAAAACCTTTTGAAATGGTACATAGAGTTGACTCAAAAGATTCAGATAAAATTCTTAGCCATAGGCTGCTTATCATGAGTGGTAGGTATTAAAGGCTACTAATATTATTCAGCATTCTCATCTCATTATGAATTATGAATACTGCCCTACTGTTTATGGGTGCTGCCATGTTTTTTTTTTTCATTAATATGAAATGTATTTTTTAAAAACAAAGGGAATACATGAGGGCTGAGGTCTCCTTGACTTTCTTTGATAGTGCCTCTAACAAGTTGTTAATTTTAATGTCTGTCTCTTAAAATTCCTGTTCCGCTCTCAATTTAATTTTGCTAACAGATTCAGACAGGTGATTTTGGGATGCAGTGGAGGTACATGTCTTGTTTGCTTAGAAAACCAGGAAAAAATGCATAGTAAAGAAGAATAAAAGTTCAGTGCTGGTTTACTTTACTTAGCCAGGCAGGGACAAAGGTGTGCAGTGGATCACTAACTCCTACTTTACTGTCATTTTTCGAGTAACCAGCCATCCTAGCTGCCCCATGGTCTGTTTTTGTTGGCAGCTTGAAGAGCTAAAAGTAATCACAGGGATGGTTCTGTCTCATTTCTGCATCATGTGCAGAGTCAGGCTAGCAGGTTCATCTAAAGTGAAGACTTGTCCTAGTTAATGGCTGGTACAAAATAAGAATTTGCAGACTTACTAGTCAGGCTCCAGGAATGAGAGTTCCTCACACAGCCACCATTTTGTCCCTGTTATTCATGGAATTGCAGAGCTCACTGCCTTTCCTCCTAACCAGGACTCGATAGATTAAATGTCACAAGTTGGTACAATAGTGATGGGAATTCAGATACAGTGGTGGTCTGTGTTGATTAGTGTCTGTACTTACTATGGAGTTCTGCTTTTCTGAATCATATTTAATTTTTTTCCTCAAGGACAGAGAAGTTAATATTTTATATTCAGATTTGATGACTAGGGTTCTTTGGTGTCACCTTTTAGTCAATGAGACATTCTTGGAAATTTTCCTTAAGCTCTAAAATAAACTACTGCACTATTATGAAGTTGTAAGAAATAGGAATTATAAGTAGGAATAAACCCAGAATATTATTTACACCAAAAGTTTCCCTGTTTTGCCTGCCCCCAGATATTTTGCAGTCCATATAAGTGAGTAGCAGAAACATAGATGTCACAATAAATTACAGAAATTGACATTGGCACATAAGAGTGAAAAAATCAATAAATAAATATCAATGCTGCTTTGAAAAGACCTTGTAATTATACAAGACATGTATGAGAGTAACGTTAAAATAGCTTGTCAAAACACCAAAATACAGACAGTTCTGTTTCACTGGAACAATTGCCTACTTTGTGCCTGATAAACAACTTTAGAAGAGAAGCCCAGCCACACACAATGAGGAACACAGGATGAGAGATTATGTCATCCTGTGACAAATTAGTCTAGTTAAAATTCTTTGCATGTCTGAAATGATCACCTAGGGAATCAGTGTACCTTCAGGAACTTATCATCAAAAGCATTAGTTTGGGAAAAAAAAAAAAAAGAGACAGAAAGAAAGAGGAAAAAAAAGAAAAACTAAAAAGACATTAGCTAAACTTATATTTCATGGGGTTTTAAGGTTGTTCCCAAATCTAGAAGGAAAAAATACTGACAGCCAGAACACTTTGACAAAACAGTGTAATCCAAATTTAACGTGATGATCCAGAAACAGTCGAATATGCTAACTCAGGTGCTTAAATGAAAGGTTAGAAAATAAATGTCTTTTTGTTCTTGTCCACTTGGTGTATTTCAGGCATATGTTCTATACTCATGCTTTCTATGCTTAAAATAGATTGAGAATCACAGAATGAGTGAGAATGGACAGGACCTCTGCAGGTCATCTGGTCCAAACCCTGCTCAAAGCAGACCAAGGCCAAGTTGTTCAAGGCCTTGTCCACTAATTTAATGAGTGAACAGAAACTGTGCAGCTGCTCTGGACACTGGTCCCAGTGTCTTCTACCCTCATTATAAATATTTCTTTTCTGCAATATCAAATTGGAACTTCCCTTGATTCAACTTGAGTCCTCTGCCTCTTATCCTGTCACTGTGCACAGTGGGTCTATGTGTACAGCTACCTGATGGCAGGGAGTAGAGAAGACAGAGACAGACTCTTCTCAGTGGTGCCCACTGACAGGACAAAAGGCAATGGGTCCAAACTGAAATACAGGAAATTCCATTAAAATTTAAGAAAATACTTTTTTACTGTGAGTGTGATTTAATACTGGAATATGTAGCCCACAGAGGCTGTGGACTCTCCATCCTTGGGAACATTCAAAACCCAATTGGACATGGCCCTGAGCAATGTGCTGTAGATGGTCTCCAGAGGTGCCTTCTGCCTCAGCCATTCTGTGTGTCTGTGATTTTAAAATCAGCCTGTTTGTTACAGTACAAACAAATTTGACAGTTACTGGAATCTGATAGTGATTATCAGCTGGGGTAGGGGGTCAAATTTTCTCACTTGTGTTCATCCTGTGGAACACCACTAATGGAGACACTCTCTCCTCGTGTTTTTAATTGCATTTACATATCTAAGGCTTAAATGCCCAGACTAAGCTTTCCTAAAGTATCTGCCTCAGGCAATTTGTTTGGTGGAATTCAAGCAAGCATACTTAAATAATTAGAAAACTAAAATTTCACAAATGTTATGCAGTGATGCAACTGTGATACATGCTGTGAAGCAAGTGGCTGAAGTCTGGTTAAGGGTTGGCTCTGATTGCAAATATATCACTGTTGTGTTATCCTGGTTTGTGCCATGGGGAAAATAACAACTGCTTTTGACAATCTAAAGCTTGAACAATGTTGGTTTGGCTATGCTCAGCAGAAACTCATTGAGAACTTAAGTTTAGCAGCTGTGTCATGTAAAGATACATGTATTTAACACAGGTGTATTTTCTGCTGAGCATACTCTGGACCAAAGTCTTGGGCAGGTTATCCAGAGCACTCTTTGGAGCTGGTGCTGCAGACTGAGGTGGCACATGCACAAATAAACTGAGTAAGGAGAATATTTCTGCTGTCCTTTCCATACCTTCATTCAGAAAATCTGGAGGAGAAGGAAGCAGCAGCCTGAGAGAAATGACCTTATTCCTTCTGCCTAGCTGACTGTTTTTGTTGTTTTCATTGTTTCTGTGTAATTTGTCATTATTGCACAATAAGGAATGTCCTCCTTGAGGTAAACATCCCTCCACGTCAAGTCTTCAGCCCTATCTCCTTTAATTATCATCTCAGTTTTGTCAATCCAGTTTTTATTTGAAATGTCATCTGCAAAACTTTTGGTTATTCTCTTTATTTCTTTGGTACAGGTTTTTCTAGGTCATTTCAAAAACTGTAATTTTTCTTCTTTTCATCCTGAGGGGGTGAAACCACAGCAGGAGCCCCTGTTTGATCATTTCCTTTTATCAAAACTGATGCTCAAACCTGCTTTAGCAACGTTAGAGGCTTTTGCCCCACGTACTACAAACAATCTATGTCCCTTTATTTTTCATCAGAAACCCTGTGCTGGAACCCACAGTTCATATCAGAAGATGGCAAATACTTGGTTGTACTTCTGTGGCCCTTGGCCACTCTTCTGTGGGGCTACAAAGGAGTGCAATATTCAGGGGACTCAGGAAATGGATCTCTTCTGAACAAAATTTCTGGTGTAAAAAATGCTCAAACTGGCTGCTACAAATTCCTTTATTCACCCATTCTCTTCCTTCCTCATACTTTCACTTGGGCAGGGATAGAATACTGAGGGAAATCTGCCTTACCAGGAGTAGCTTTCTTCTCCTTAAAATTGCGATGTTACATCCTGGTCCTCCATTCTGGCTTGCTCTGGGCACCATGTGACCCCAGTTTCTTTTTGAAATTTCAGCTCTGTCTGATTTCTGTAACTCTTTCTTTTTTCCCCTCAAAGTACGAGGTTGCCTAAATTTTACCTATTTTCTATGTCTCGAGGAAAAAAAAAATCACCTATGCCACTCAGATTGAGTCAATTTATTTTGACAATTCCAGATGGGGAATATTACAGGTGTTTTCTTATTCTGTACAGAAAATTCATGTTTGTGTTTCCAACACAGATTTCATCTTTGTGTGTTAAGTCATCTCTCAGCTTTTCTAAGAGTTACTGGGTAAGACCAACTGAGAAATGCTACAGCTAGTTATCCCAATTTATGCCCAGGGCATCCATCCTATCCAGTGACAAGAAAAGATAGTACTTGATTGTAAAATAAAAGCAATATGTATATAGAGAAGGTGAATTAAAATGGAAATATTTCCTAACTTCAGAGAAACTCTCTTTGTTTCAATGTGTGTATGAATGTAGACATGAAGACACATTATATGAAGACAAACATAAAACTCTGAGGTTGAGATCCCCAGCTCTGGAGTGTGTGACTGGTTTCTTGCACCTGCACAAAGCTTTTTGATTGCATTGGGATTTTTTGTGACCAGACAACTCTACAGACTTTGTGGTTTGTAAAACTGGGGGCTTATTTTCTATTTTCTATTTTTGAATTTTGTTTTTGAGACCCAGAACAAGGAGCAGACACATTTGAACCACATCATCAAAGTTTCATTTTCAGAATTCATTGTATGTTTTCTCAGTATAGGATCCTGGTTCATTTCTTCATTTCTTTGTCTTGGCAGTCTCCTAATGATTCAGATGTTTTGCTAAAAGAATTTTTTCCCTAGATTCTGAAAGATACTTCCTCACCATTTTCTCTTTTGACCCTTTGGCAGCACTTCCTCATTCCTAATATTCCATAAAGTACGTAGACACAGAAGAAAAAACTCATCAAATATATTTCAAGTTGATTTTCGTCTTAGTGCTCATCATTAATCATAAGTGATGCATGCAGGTAAATCTTGATTTCCTTGGTCATTTATTTTTCTTATATTTTATGATACACAGAACTGTGTGATACCAGCTCAGCGAAGTCATCATAATAACACATTCATGTGCATTGAGCTGTCTTTGCTGTCTATTAATCTTTTAAATGCTCAGCCTTCCTGCATCTTTTCCATTATTTACTGTTAAGTATCCTCTTCATTTGATTAACATAGTACTTGCTGTTTTGCTGTCTTCGGTCTTTCATTTTTTGAAGCAAATCTCTGTGGGTGCTTTAACTATCACAGTGTAAGTTATGAGTGTTGATTTCAAATAGGAAATCTTGTTTTCATAAACTTTAGTTAAAGTTTATCATGTGCAACTGTTTGGGATTTTTTGATTGGTTTGAGTTTTCCTTTATTCTCTGGCTGCATTTAAGAACACGATTGATGATAAGAAGAGTAAAAAAAATGGGTGCTGATATTAATTTCCATCTTGCAGCAACCCAGCAAGATCTGCCTTCTAAGGGGATTTATTTGGAACAAACATCTTTTGAGTATACCTTTGAAGGTACTTTATGCAAAGAATATGAGGTACTCTTTTGCCTTTTAAAAAAAGACAAGTGGAGGAGTTATTTCTTCAACAAGCAGTCCCTAGAAAAAAACAATTTTTAGTTTGTGCGGAAATTTATTTCAAATATCAAAGCTGTATCCTTTGAAATCCATATTTATGCAGCCAATAAAAAGAAGATGGGTTTCTTTCTGGGACTTCTACCAGTTGAAGTAAAATGCTGCAAATTACCGTTCAAGGAAGTCATGGCTTTTTTCACTGAAGGTAAATTGAGCATATTAAGGCTAATAATACCTACCAACAATTAAGACTTAATCAGAAATAAAATCAAGGGATTATGAAGTAAGCTAAGTAAAGCCTCTCTCTGGTGAGCAGAAGCCTTAATGTCTGATACACATTTCAAGCAAGGTTGTAAGGGCTCTGGTTCAGGAGCCCTGGTTTGGGAGCCCACCCCTGGTACAGCCAGTGAAGCAGCAGCAACCCAAGCAGCAGCTGCTGAACTGTTTCCTGCTTCTGCTGCCCAGTGACCAGCCATGCTGGACGTGATATGCCCCATCCTCACACTCCAAACAGCAACACCCCCCAAAAGGAGCCTGCCTGAGATCAAGAAAAGAAAATATGAGCTCCTAACAAAGATGAATGAAAGCCAGGGCAATGATCTCATAACTTCAGTAGCTGTCTTGGGAATATAAAAGCAACTGTAGCTTGCTTCTTAGCCAGAGCAATGATCACGCTGCCCTTTTTGCCAGAAATTGTTTTCTCCTTCCTTCACTTGTATTCTCATCCTAAAAGTCAGTTTCCTAAAAAATAAAAGCTATTATTAGGCCTCCATGTGATAGTACCAAGTTAAGCTTTAACATTTCCTGTTTGAATCAGTGAGCTGTCTTACATTTGCCACAGTATTTCAATAATGGTAAAGTATTTCAACAAAACCACTGAGCTGAGCGGGGTATCCATTGCTGCTTATCACAGTAGAATTTAAATTATAAAGCATTGGGACTCTGCAGAAGGATCCCTGAAGATGGGTATTCATTAGCACAGATTCTCAATGACTTCTGAGTATCTCTTGTAGGACTGGCACTTAATATGGAAATACATTGGACCACATTAGACTTAAAATTATTGAATCAGGATGATAGATGTGAAGTAAAATCTGGTATTCCATAATATTTCAGGAACTCTGAACTGCTCTGCTGACTCTATACTACATATATATTCATATGTATGTGTATACAGTACAATTTAGAAAGGTACAAATGCTGAATGGATATTGTCAGATAATTCATCATGCCAGACAAACTCCTAGATGCAAATTTTTATCTTATGGAATATATTCTCAGCTGATGTAAACAGATCTTTTGGTTCTACGGAGTATTGACCCAAATAACATAAAACACAGAAAGAAGAGAAACATTCAGTTTTCCAGCTCTCTCAAATACTCTACAGTTATTCCTGTCTTTTCAAAATGAAGAAATGTGCAAAAAGAAGAAACCGTATAATCAGACTATCTAGCTGGATAATTTTCACCCTGTTTATATTTTTAAATAAATTGTTTGATGTATTTTCCATTATTTTCTGCTATATATACAGCTTCATTGTAGTAGTTTATTTTTCAAAAATATATTGACTATTTGATGAGTTTCATAAATTATTTTGTACACAAGACTAGACAAATAATTTTTCTTAGTCACCTTGCTCTAATTAGCACATTAGGAAGTGATGTTGTCAGGGTTGTGAATGTTGTAACATAGGAAAAATGACTACTGACACAATGCCTAGATGCATATATAGCAAATGCTCTTGTGTTGCTGTCCTCTAATTAAATACAGTCCTCAGGTCAGAATATGATTAGTTGTCAAGTGACAATTTAAGAGGCTAGAAGTACATGTTTGTGCTGAAACTAGACCAGGAGTTCTTTAGCATTATTTGCAGTGCATGAGCAGGGCTTTTAATGACTTTTTGACAAGACTTTTTCTGCAATTCAACAACAGCGTTTCTGTACATAATGTCAGAAATTTTGTAGTGCAGACTTAGCATGTTATAAATTTGGTTTTAGTTTATTGAAACAGAAAATCTCACCTGAATGCATTTATTGTCTAAGTAGCCACAGAGAAAACAAGTAAGGATAGGAAAAGGATAAGTAAAATTACCACGAGTTTTGCCTCGTGTGTGTAACACATACACAGAGCTTGATGAGAACAGGGAAAAAACCAAGAGTTTGTTATTTGTGTTGTTGGGTTTTTTTAAACATGACAAAGTTGTATCTTGTCTCCTCTAAAAAAAGTCATGCATCTTGCTTTTGGTTTAGTTTGGTTTGGTTTTTCATTGAAAAAGTGCTTTCATTAGAAAGAAGACTATAACACTAATTTTAAGGAAAAAAAAAATACCTGGGTAGTCTAGTGACCTTTTCACCTAGAGGAATCCATTGTGTTACTTTTGCATATTCCAGGTTTAACCAGGCTGAAATTTAAAGTGTAACGTTAAACCACGTTATATGCTATAAATATGTGACAGAAAAGGAGAAACTCCAAACCATCAGCACAGATTTCTGTTGATTATGTAGTATCTAGGCATTGACAGGACTACACAAACAAAGTTTCACACAGGAAAATTTGTTGCTGGATTTTTTTTTAGTTGATATGGATCATTTTACATTAAGTATGTACATAGTATTTTTTCTTGTAGAGTGAATATAACTGTCTCACAAGGTATAGGAATGATATTTCTTTTTTACATGGTTTCCTGAGATGCTTTATGACTATTACAGAGTTAATCAATACCAATGACAGATAAAGAATATGTTTTCCTCTAACCTGAAAGAATATATGCTTTACTGGTTTGTTTTCTGCACAATATGAAAGATTGTCTTTGTTTTTTAAACCCCACTCCACAGATTTTTGAAATCTGAAGGGTTTTTCAATTATTGGCAAGAAAAAAGAACTTGACATTTGAGAGACTTTTGCGTAACTTCATCTTGAACGTAAAAAAGTATGAGTCCCAAAATACAGAGGAATCTGTTCCAATTTATAGATTACAACATTTATTAGGTAAACCTTTAATTTGCACGTACATAGTATGCAAAACCAGTAGCTCCATCAGGGCCATTTTAGCTGTATATACACAAGGATTCTCATATCAAGTTTATTTATATGGTCAGGACCATGAAGGCAGTAGGCAGAAACATTTGTAGCTTTCCTAACATAATATGAAAAAGTATTTTAATTCTAAACTTTGTGGACAAGTTTGTCAGGGGTCAGTGAAGAGGCTGTGAATGGCAGTGTCTCCAAGACCTCACATCTCTGCCATGTTCCTCTCATCTGGGGTGTGAAACTTTGCCCTCAGGACAGGAGCTGCTGTGCAAAGACGAAAGTTGGGGTGCCCCCTTCTGTCTCCACTACCCTCTTAGCACTCCTAAACCCCTGTAGTCATCTCACACAGGCACAGAGAGCAGCTCTGCTTTATTGAGACACACTGAAGAGGACAGGGAGGAATGGCAGGATATGGGTCTACTTTCAAACTCTCCTCCTGCTCCCTTTGCTCAAACAGAGAAGCCTTACCCTTATCTGGAGACAAGGCAAGGCAGTAGGGTGGGGGGACATGAAGGGATTCTGCCAAGCAATACAATAGGTTATGAAATACAGACTATAACAAAGAGGCGTGAGCATTCACTTTTTTTATTATACGGTTATGATTACATTCATTTACAATTATGATTCTCTCATGATACTGGAATTCTGCTTGCTAATAGGCCACAGTAAATTTAAAATGAAACCCTACAATCTAGAATAATTTCTTCTACATTTTTCCCTTAGTGGTCTATACACAAGGAAAAAAAAAGTGGAAGATTCATCAGCTTTATACTTGGACTGGGTACTCATGACAGGAGCTTTTGACAGTTCTGATAAACAGTTTAAGCTGGACATGAAAATATTTTTACACCAAGGTTGTTTTAAATTTACGCATTTTTTTAAGGTACAAAGTCCCCAGCCTGTGAGGGAGAAAAACTGATATGTTTGTATCCAGTGATTGCTCTTTAGATATGTTCATTTCTCAAATATGGTTAGAGTTTCCCCTTTTTAAAATTGAGTTGATCTCTCCATTATCTGTGAAATCTTTCAGACTGAATGAACTTAATGTGCTTCCATACGCCAAGAGCTGTTTAGCAGATTCAGGACTACAATAACAGCTGAATAACCTTCTCACTTTACTGGGGACAAGATGATACAGGCTTGTTTTCCCCAGGGATATGCTCCAATCTCTGGCCTGACTCCCTATCTAAAAGGTGTTTACTGCAGAGAAATGGCACTGAGGCTTTGGGTAGGGGTTGTACCAGAAATGATGCTAATGCCTAGCTCTGACTGTATTGTCAGCACCACAGGGTTAGCTGGGGAAAGCAGGAGGGGGTCTTCTTCAAACTGGAGTCGAGAAGTATGGCAAGAATGGTGTTTAAGAAGCCAGTGTTGTTTTGCAGGAGCTAGATGTGTGTCCTATATTCGTAGAAGGTTAATTTGCAAAACCCAGCTGAGGTTCCAGCTTTCCCAAACCTCAGGGCTTGGGCTTTGTCTGGGAATGTTTCTGACCAATCAATCATAGAAACAGAGTTTTCTATCTTTTTTTTTTTCTTTTTTTTTTGTCTGTAGCTGTAGAAATTAGCTGTGCCAGAGGAACTATTGTGCTCACAGGTCCTGAAAGTCGTAGAGAAATTTTTATTCATTCCATGTTATAGTGATTGCATCTTCAATTAATTTATGAAACTGGATATATTTTTATATATATGCAAGCAGAGATAAAATAATGTCTGAAAGATTAAAGAGAGAAGGAGAGTAGAGAGACGAGGTTATGTATTATTTACCATATAGGACAAATTTGTAGAATAAGAATTCAATCCTTAGTACTTCATAGTGGCATATTATTCAACAGTCCTTCTAGACAGTAAAGGCTAATCTAAAATCTGTGAGGCAGAAACAAGCAGTAATATTTCACAGTTACAGCCCACTACATCCTTGCTTTATCTGTCTTTCTAGACCTGTATGTACCAGCTTGCTGGATATGAGTGGGATTCGGAATGTTGCTGAGGAATAATATTTCAACAATTTATCTGATAAATAGCCATATATCAAGTTTTCATACAGTCCTAATTAAAACTACTGTTCACATTTTATATACGGAATATATGTAACCAGATTTTATAAACTGATTTGGGATTATACATCAAAGAAAAGGTTTTCTATGCCTAAGGAGCAACATTTGAGTCATTGTACAGTTATTTTCTTGTTTCATAGAACCGGATATGTAGGACTGTCTTATCAACTGAAATACAGTGCTCTAGATTCACATCAGGCAACTGAAGCAGTGCCATTTTTAAATCAGGGAGTGTCTGGCCCTGCATACATTCTTTCTTTTCGTGTAACTTATAAAGAGAATGAAGTTCTTAATCATCATTCAGCATGGAGAAGAGAAAAATGGAATATAGTATTGCCTTGACCTTTATAGCACTCTGGTAATATAATTTCCTGAGCACTTGTTTTCTTTCAGGAGTTCAGCAACCTGCTTCATAGCAGAGAATGGGGCCAGACCCCCCAAACCACAGCACGTTCAAAGACTACAGCATACATAACATCGTCTGGTATACTGCACTGGCACTTCTGGATTTAACGCTCGTGAGTTTTCATTACCCTCATAGCCATAACAAATACAGGGTATGGCACAGTAGTGATCCATTCTCATGGACCTAACAAGAATTGGAAAAGGTAAAACTTAAACCCTGTTATAGGTTTTCACTGGGGCTTGACCCAAAACACAGGAAAGTTGTCCTGTTGCCGTGCAGCTGAGAAATACTGTCTTGCACAGTCAGTTGAGACAGTCTTGCTTTTGAGATGTACAAATCTTAAAATGTGTGCTCTGAGAGGAGCTCAATATTGTAATTTTGTTGGTGCTATCTGGCACATCAAGGGGTTTAGATATGTTTTTCAAAAGGTCAGTGTGAATTATTCTCAAAATGTTACTCACATGGCAAAGTTTAGTAGTTAGTGTGCTGGCTGTATCGGAGTGGCCAAGAGGCCAGTCAGGAGTTATGATGAGTTGTGTTTGGTGCTGTACTAATGCTCAAGCAGGAATGACCTGATAAGAAAGACTTAGGACCTTGGACTGGGGATATTAAACGTATGATTACAGGACACATCTGACCTCTAAATGTTTTTCCTCTTGTTTGCTCCTGAACTTGGAAAGGATCCACCATAGTATAGTGATTTGGTGATTCAAAAGTCAGAAAGACTAGGACTTAGGTGTAAGTAAGGAATAATCTTAGGGTATTAATATTTTGATGTGGAAAAATAGCTGACCTAAAAAATTAGCAAATAAAGGAAACTGTTTTATCAAGGCATCAGTGTAGGGTGCTTCCCATCATCCACTCCCTACCCTGAGCATGCTGACTCTGCAGAGCCAGTCACAGCTTTTTAATGGGTTCTTACCTCTTCTGCACCAGTGAAATTAAAAGATGTTCCATTTTTAGCACAAAACCACTTCTCTGTGTTGTTTATGTAAATATAAGACACAGAATTTCTTAGTCTATTTTAGATGCTTTACAACATGAGAATGAAAAAGCCTAGATAGCCTTAACTAAAGATCATTAATATTTCAAAATAAAGATGCTTGTGAAATCGCTAGTTGCCATCCTTCCTGGGAGGCAGATATAAACTGCCATAGCTCTGCTGAAGTCAGTCTGTGCCCTGAATTTTCTACCTAACCATGCACAGCATATGCCTTGAAGCACCTGAATGGAAGAGTGGCAAGTGACTCGCTCTCAAAGTTTATTTCTTTATCTTAAACATGAATTTAAAGGCTTATTTCCCCTTGGAGTTTACTAAGGAAGTATTTAATCATAGAATAACAGGGAGAACAAAAGCCAGTTAAGATGCCTGACATCTATTTCATAAAATATTTAGACAAAGTACATTAGAGAATAGATGACTGTGAAATGAATGGGACCAGTGCACTAATGCAGTTGACTGCCTTTAACGTAGTATGTTCACTGAGGATATTCGAAGAAGAAACTGCAGTGCAACAGAGTTCAGTTACATATAGAGCATCACATATATTTCTGCAGATAAAGGAACAGGATCTAATTTTAATGTTAGGGCACTTACATACTGGCAAATTGAATATATGGTATTCCATATTGTATATACTGGGTTGAAACTTTCAAGTAAATAAGCAAAAAAAATGCTGAACAGCTTTTATAAAAAGGGAGTGTTGTTTAGCTTTTTTTTTTTTAAAAAAAAAAAGTATATTGAATGGCCTGTTTGTCAACTTGTATAGTATTTTGACAAATTAATACACCTCAATATTTCACTTGAATTCCCAGAGCTGCTAATTGAGCTTGACTTTTCTGGTAAGATTAACTAAAGGCAAAGAAAACCCAGAAGCTTAGAGAAATCACAAATAGCTAACGCTGCAACATACATGAGCCAGAATTCAAAGACTTAAAAACAAACCCAGAATTTAAAGATTTAAAAACAAAACCAAAAAGCATTGTCAGGTTCTAAATATAGCCTAGGAATGCTACATTAATTATATGACTTTTTACTTAACTGCCTGTTGACCTCAGCTGGGGTTCTACATTGGAGTTTGCTTATTAAGATCTTAAACATAGGCTTGGATTACCTTTTGGCTTTCTGGATTTATTCACTTGCATTTTAAGTTTGATTTGAATCCATGACAAAAAGGATTGCAATAATCAGAACTGCCTGATACTGTTGCTGATGCTAATTGCAAAACAGGATAAGAACAGACTGTGTTAAAAAAAAAAGGTGCAATACTGAAGTCCTGTCCACAGTCACCTTTGATATTTTAATTTATGATGCAGACTTGGAACATGTTACCCACTCTTTGTTTTACTACATTTCATTATGTGGGGTTTTTTTTTAGTTGTTTCCTTTTTTTTTTTTTGTTTGAATTTGACAGCTTGTTTTTTACCTCAGAGATTTTTTATTGTGGTTTTTTTTTGTGGTTTAAGTGCTCAAAGGAACTCAGTATTTCTAGCTGAAATCAGATTGCATTGCATTTCTTCAAAACATAGGTTTTTATTTTATTTATCCTTATTAATTCTGACATTTTGTTATTCTAAATGAACAGTGAGTCTTAAATAATTCAGTAAAGGGATTTTTTATACTCAGATAAAAACAGGATGTATATATAACAAAGAATAATCAGTTGTTTCTGAGCTATTCAACAGAGAAAGGGCAAAATTATAGGAATATATTTTAAGTCCAAATATTTCATCTTGAAATATTTTCAAAGCTTAGATTATCCTCATTTATAATTCCAGCTACCATGGAGAATTCAAAGGCTCTTATTCACCTCTGGTTTGAATAGTGTTATGTGCTTCCTTGGGATAGAAAAGAGGCTTTAATGAAAATACATAAGTATATTTTTTATTGACTCAAGACTTAAGTGTATTAAATTAAGATTTTTCACAAGCCTTTCATGAACAAAACACCTTCGTTTTTTCATGCATGTATTTTGCTTTACATTACAATTTCATGCTTGACCAACTTGATAAACTTCTATGATAAAATGACTAGTCTGCTAGATTAAGGGAGAGCAGTGGATATTGTCTACCTGGACTTCAGGAAGACCTTTGACGCTGTCTCCCATAAGATCCTCATAGACAAGCTGTTGATGTATGCGCTGGTTGAGTAGACAGTAAGGCGGACTGAAAACTAGCAGAAGGCTGGGCCCAGAGGATGGTGATGAGTGGCAGAAAGTCTAGTTGGAGGCCAGTAACTAGTGGTGTACCCCAGGGGTCAATACTGGGTCCAGTCCTGTTTCACATCTTCATTAATGAGCTGGATGATGGAGCATATTGTACCCTCAGCAAGTGTGCTGATGATAAGAAACTGTGAGGAGTGTCTGATATGCCAGAGGGTCTGCTGCCATCCAGAGGGACCTTGACAGGCTGGTGAAATGGGGTGACAGGAACCTCATGAAGTTCAACAAAGGGAAGTGCCAAGTCCTGCACCTGGGGAGGAACAATCTCATGCACCAGTATATGCTGGGGACCAACCAGCTGGAGAGCGGCTTTGCAGAAAAGGCCCTGGGGGTCTTGGTGGACACTGTGTTGAACATGAGCTAGCAATGTACCTGTGCCGCAAAGAAGGCTAATCTTAACCAGGGCTGCATTAGGCAAAGTATTGCCAGCAGACTGAGGGAGGTGATCCTTCCCCTCTACTCAGCACTGGTGAGACACATCTGGACTGCTGGGACTAGTGCTGGGCTCCTCAGTACAAGAGAGACAGGGACATACTGGAGTGAGTCTAGGGAAGGGCCACAAAGGTGATTAAGAGACTGGAGAATCTTTCATATGAGGAAAGGATGTGAGAGATGGAACTGTTCAGCCTGGAGCAGAGAAGGCTCATGGGGGACCTTATTAATGTGTATAAGTACCTGAAGGATAGGTGCAAAGAGGACAGACTCAGGTTCTTTTCAGTGGTGCCCAATGACAGGACCAGGGGCAATGAGCACAAGCTGAAACACAAGTGTTTCTCTCTGAGCATCAGGAAACGCTTTTTTTGCTTTGAGGGTGCGTATTGGGTTTGTGTGGCAAGGTTTTGGTAGCGGGGGGGCTACAGGGGTGGCTTCTGTGAGAAGCTGGTAGAAGCTTCGCCTGTGACTGACAGAGCCAATGCCAGCCAGCTCCAAGATGGACCCACCACTGGCCAAGGCCAAGCCCATCAGCGATGGTGGTAGCGACTCTGTAATAACGTACTTAAGAAGGGGAAAAAGTTGCTGCACAACAGCAACTGCAGCTGGAGAGAGGCGTGAGAATATGTGAAAGAAACAACAAACATCAGCAAAGAAGGAAGGGGAGGAGGTGCTCCAGGCACCAGAGCAGAGATTCCCTTGCAGCCTGTGGTAAAGACCATGGTGAGGCAGGATATCTCCTGCAGCCTATGGAGGTGAATGGTGGAGCAGATATCCACCTGCAGCCCATGGAGGACCCCACACCGGAGCAGGTGGATGCGCCCGAAGGATGCTGTGACCCCATGGGAAGCCCACACTGGAGCAGGCTCCTGGCAGGACCTGTGGCCCTGTGGAGAGAGGAGCCCATGCTGGACCAGGTTTGCTGGCAGGAGTTGTGACCCTTTGGGGGACCCACACTGGAGGAGTCTGTTCCACCCCGTGGAAGGGGCCCACGCTGGAGCAGTTCATGAAGAACTGCAGCCCATAGGAAAGACTCACGTTGGAGAAGTTTGTGGAGAATTGTCTCCTGTGGGAGAGACCCCACGGTGGAGCAGGGGAAGAGTGTGAGGAGTCCTACCCCTGAGGAGGAAGGAGCATCGGAGACAACGTGTAATGAGCTGACCTAAACCCCCATTCCCCATCCCCCTGCGCTGATGATGAAGGAAGAGGTGGAGAAATCGGGAGTAAAGTTGAGTCTGGGAAGAAGGGAGGGATGGGGGGAAGGTGTTTTAGGATTTAGGTTTTATTTCTCATTACCCTACTCTGATTTGATTGGTAATAAATTAAATTAATCTCCCTGAGTGTCACGCAGGCGCTCACTCACCCTGCCCCACCTCTGGGGTGGGGGAGAGAATTGGATGGGTAAAGGTAGGGAGCCTCATAGGTTGAGATAAAAACAATTTAATAAATGAAATAAAATAAAATTAAAATAGTAATTATAATAATAATAGTAATTAATAATAGAAATAGTAGAATATACAAGTGAGTGATGCACCATGAGATTGCTCACCAGCCACTGATCAAGGCTCAGCCCATTCCCGGGTAACAATTCCAGGGGAGAGAGATCCCAAAACTGCATTCCTGGAAAAGAGGGAGCGAATTTCCCAGCCAGGTCTCATCTATATACTGAGCATGACATTGTCGTTTATGGAATATTCCATTGGCCAATTTGGATCCATTGCTCTGGCAATGCTCCCTCCTAGCTTCTTGTGTACCTGCACACTAGCAAAACATGGGGAGTTGAAAAGTCCTTGATTTCTTAGCAACAACTAAAACAATCAGTGTATTATCAACATTCTTCTCATACCAAATCCCATACTACAGCCATAACATAGCACTACTGTAGCTACTAAGAAGAAAATTAACTCTATCTGAGCCAAAACCAGGACACCTAGTCAAGTCTGTTTTGCCCGTGACGGTGATTGTTGAGTGATCTCTCCCTGACCTTATCTCAACCCACGAGCCCTTCACTATATTTTCTCTGCCCTGTCCAGCTGAGGAAAGGGGAGTGATAGAGTGGCTTGGTGGGCACATGGCATCCAGCCAGGGTTAACACATGACAGGGTGACAGAGTACTGGCACAGGTTGCCCAGAGAGGTTGTAGAGTCTCCATCCTTGGAGGTATTCCAAAGCTGTCTTGATGTGGTCCTGGGTAACTGGCTCTGGGTGTCCTTGCTTGAGCAGGAGGGTTGGACTAGATGACCTCCAGGATGTGAACCATTCTGTGATTGTGTGATTCTGTGATTCTGTGAAGATTTTGTTTCAAAGTATATTTAAAATTGAAGTGACAAGAATGAAACAGTGGCATTCCTTTTGTAGTTCAGGAAATACGGTATAGTCACTTGTGTGAAAAGTACTCTGGTCATCTAAAACAGAAATTTTCTCACAGAATTAACAGGAATATCATCAGACCCATTGACATGAGCTAGGGATTCTTACTTGTTTTTCTTCAATTTGCCTCTCTTCTTTCCACCTCCCCATCTTACATGATACTCGTAACGGAAACAGGATATAGCCTTCTTGTTTCTAGGCAAAGAGTCTGCTGAAACCAAAACATTCCTCTCCTTCAGCCTTTCTCCCATCCAAAGCTGGGGAGAAGGGGACCCAGGTCGTTCAGACCTGAGTGCCTCCATGTAGACATGTGTCTGGTAAGGGACAGTCTCTTCCTATTAGTACCCAATCTGCCTTCTTCCGCATGGAAAGAGAGTAGCTGCTCATCCAAAGGCCATGTTACTATAGCTACTGATTAACTTTCCCTTTCTACAGGTGCGGATTGTGTCAAATACTTTTCCAGACAGTAACTGATGCCTGAACACAGTTTTCAGATTTAAAAATCTCATTTTGTTTGAGTTGTAAGAATAATGGCATTTTACAAGACATAAATCTGTCTCAAGAGGGAGTCGGACTCATACATGGCTGTCCTAAGCAGTATTCTCCAGCTTTATGTGTAAAACAAACGATTCAGAAATGCTGAGCACCCACAACGCTTATTACAGTCCCCATCAGATAGGGGCTTTCAGCTCCTTTGAAATTCTCTGGAAACCTAAGAGCAAATTTGAACACATAGTCTCCAAATATTTTCTGTAATAGACTACAGGGTTAAAAAGATTGCTTGTTCTTAATGTTTACTGTATATCACAATGCAATTTTTTCCCTATGTTTGAAGTTTTAAAAAGCCCAAACTTTTAAAGCTTGATCCCTCCCAACTTTCCCTCCCTTCCTTCTTCCCCTCCATGCCCTCTCACCATCTTTTTTTTTTTTTTTCCTTTCAGCCCTAATTGACATTTATGAATTTGATGGTCAACTGACAAGGCTTTTGAAAAAGATTAGCTACTCAGCTATCAGGAGGCTCATGTTTCTGCACAAATCACTGTTTCAGCATACTCCCGTCATTTTAATGAGGCAGATTCTTTTGAGCTGGCAAGTCGCAATTCCACCACCCCGAGCCTCACTCTGAGGTATTTTTATAATGTCACAGTTTTTTGTTATAATCCTTGCTAGTCGGCACCATTTGGCACACGCTTCCCTGCGGGCTATTTCTAATCCCATTACTGTGAAAGTGACTCAGTTTGTAGCTTTTCTAGCACATTTGAGGGAACATCTGAGAGACGCTTTGGTCTCCATCAGAAATGTGTGCGTTTATCTAGAGTTTCCAGCTGTGTTTAGCTGAAATGCAGTGAGAAAATGCCATTTTAAAGGTAGAGCAGGTAAAGCAACTTTAACATGTTCACATTCAGAATTAGGAATGCAGTGATGGATGGAAAGCTTCCAGGAGAGTTTCATAGTTTTCAAATAGAAGTATAGCTCAGAGTTAATCGTTTGTCTTTTAAATTCCCACTTGTTCTTCAGAAAAATAAATGGACTACAATTTACATCTAACATCTCCTGCTGCTACTAATTGAAGGTTTGGGTTTCTTCTTTAGAAATACATAAAGTATGCTTGTTAGCATTGAATTGTTATTATTCTTTATTCTCTGCAGTCTTCAAGCTAATTCATAATGAACTATCTTAATGAGAACTTTGAGATATTACAGGATTTTGAACTTTAGGGAAATGGTTCATTTCTAATTTTAAAGAATATATGAACAGCTGTACTGGCTCCAGCTGAAGGCCCAGTTAGACTGGCCTTCTGTTTTACATGTGGCCATTAGCAGATGGTTAGGGAAAGAGTATAAAATCGGAATGATACTTCCTGTGCTATAACCTTCTGACTTTGGTAGTTACAGTCTTTCCTGAAGTGGCAGTTCACATTTAAAGTGGAGGTATCCATATTTGCATTTTATACTATCCGCAAACCTTTCTGTGAATTCCTTTAACTGCTTTTGAACACATTGAGTTTCTGACATCCAGTACATCCTGTGGCAAAATGTTCCATAGCTTAATTATCTATCCTGAGGAAAAAGTACTGTCCTTTCTTTTTTTCAGACTGCTCTGTGATAACTTAATTTGATGCTCCTAGTTGTTGTATTCTGAGGAAGAGAAAATCTTTCATACTTATTCACCATATAAATTTTATCAGTTTCTTTGAAATTATGCCAGTACAGCCAGACATCTCTTGTTCTTTTCCCAAAAGTTCTCTCTTTCCAAAAAAAGTTAAAAAGACTTAAACTTTGTAGCTTCTTTACCCTTATATTTAGCCTTTCTTTCTATTTCTTGTATTACTTCTGTGTCCTTTTTTTTTTTAATTTGGGCTACTAGACCAATATGCAGCATTCAAACTTCATATATTAAAGAGATTTATCCATTGGTATGAACTTTTTGTTTGTTCTTTATTTGTTCTCTATTCGTTTCCTAATATTATTCTCCTTCAGACTACAGCTGAACATTAAACTGATAAGTACGGACAAACATCCACAAGATCTTCAAAATCTGTTTTCTAGGAGGTAGAAACTGGGGTGGTTTTCCTGCATATTTCTATTACATTTACCATTTTATTACCGAGGCATCCAGTATCATGAGAACATTTTGTGACATTTGATAGTCCATTTTATTTTTGACCCACCGTTAATAAGTGCCAGTTTGTTCATCTCCCTATCCACTTTCCTTTCCAGATTACTTATGGGCATGCTGAACATTAAGATGCCTTTATATAAGAGTTCTGCAGGGCTCTTCCAGCAGTAAACTTCTCCTCACAGTGAATATTGTCTATTTTGTTTCTTGTGTTTAAACCTCTTTTAATTCATGACCTGGCCATACCTCTTGTCTCTTTTGTAGCTTATATTCTACAGGAATTTTTAGTGAGGGACTTTGTCAAAAGTGATGGGGAAATCCATGCGCTCTGTATTGCCCTCATCACACTTGTCTATTCACAGTTACTTTCCCCAAAGAATTCTAGTAGATTTTTTAAGATTTATTTCCTTCCATAAAAGCTGGTGGTTATTGCTTCCCTAATATATTAAATTTATCTTTTCATACAGAAAGTCTAATCTTTTATAATGCTTTTTATTGATTTCTCTGGTATGGAAGTAAGACATGTACTTTGCTGAAGCCCTCAAGATCTGCTGTCACTTCCCCATTCTTCTTGACTCTAGTAAAGAGGCTAAGCAGAGAGGCTGTGGGAGGAGGGCACAGTACTGGAGGTGATAAGAAGGAGACAGACTGGGTCTTCTCTGAGACCTGAGATAGAAGGGGAGCCTCAATCCCTGGGTGTACCCAAAGGGGAGCAGGCAGGATTTGTGCTTAGATCTACACCTAGCAGGCAGCTGATCTTGATAGCAGTGATTTGGCTTTAGTGACCATAGGACCCTCTTTAAGACTCAACGACAGGGAGCCACCAATATGGATCTATGAAGGAGAAATCATGCCTCACCCACCTGATAGCTTTCTACAGTGAGGTAACTGACTTAGTGGATGAGGGCAGAGAAGTGGATGTTGTTTATCTTGACTTTACTAAAGCTTTTGGCACAGTCTCCTGTAACATCCTCATACACAAACTGATAAGTGGCCAGAGAGGTGGATTGAAAACTAGCTGAACTGTCATGCTCAAAGAACTGTGATTAGTAGCACAAAGTCTTTGTGGATATCTGCACCTAGTGGTGCACCCCAGGGGGTCGATCTAGGACCAATACTGTTTAACTTCTTCATTAATGACCTTGATGATGGAACAGAGTGCACCCTCAGTAAGTTCACAGTTGACTCAACTGGGAGGAGCTGTTGATAGAAGATTGTGCTGTGCTTCATACAAACCTCAACAGGCTGGGGGACTTCATGAAGTTCAACAGGGGGAAGTGCAAAGTCCTGCACCTGGGGAGAAATAACCCCAGACACCCATACCACCTGGGTTCATACCAGCTGCAAATCAGCTTTGCAGAGAAGGTCCTGGAGCAGGGAAAGTGTCTTCATGGGCACAAAGTTGAACATAAGCCAACAATACTCCCTGGTAGCAAACAAGACCAACAGCATCCTGGGCTGCATTAGGCAGAGCGTTGCCAGCAGGTCAAGGGAGGTGATCCTTCCCCTCTGTTTAGCACTAGTGAGACACATCTGAAATGCTAGGACTGGGGCTGGGCTCCCCAGTACAAGAGAGACAGAACACACTGGAGCAAGTCCAGGGAAGGGCCAGAAAGATGATTAAGGGACTGACCTGAGCATCTGTCATGAGGAGAGGCTGAGAGAGCTGGGACTGTTCAGCCTGGAGCACGAGAAGGCTCAAGGGTGTCTGATTCATGTGCGTAAATAACTGATGGAAGGAGTAAAGAAGATTTAACTAGGCTCTTCTTAACAGGACAAGAGGCAATGGGCACAACCTGAAATACAAGAAATTCCACTTAAACATAAGGAAACACTTTACTGTGAGGGTGGTTGAACACTGGAACCGGTTGCCCAAAGAAGTTGTAGAGTCTCTATCCTGGATATATTCAAAACCCAGCTGGACATGGCCCTGAACAACCTGCTCTGGCTGACCCTGCTCTGAGCAGGAGGCTGGACTAGATGATCTCCAGGGGTGCCTTTCTGCCTCAACTGTTCTGTGTGAGTCTGTGATTTAAAATTTGATGAAATACAGCACACGGCAGTTTTTAAATCCTATTTTAAAGATCTTTTAGAAATGGTTAATGAGTACCACTGAATTTATACAGCAAGTTACAAGTTTTGTTCATTTTATCTGAAACCACTTCCATTCACACTTCCATTTGAGACCATTTCTTGAACTTTTCCTATATAAAGAAAGTTGCAATTGCGCAAATTTTTCTGTTTTTCTGTGGTGATGACCACAAAGAAGTTATTTTACTTTTTTTTCTGTCATCTCTCAACCTTACAGGCCCTTGCCTGATTCCTGCTTCTAATGTATTAGAACAGGGTTTTACAGACATATTTTATGAGCTTAGCAAATTATTTCTTGAAACCTTTTTGGTCAGCCCTTGAGTTTAAATCTAACTTGCCACATACTATGCATTCTCTGTTTTCTTTGTCTTTGATTTCTGTAATCTTAATTCAGACGGGTGTCTTTTTATGTTTAGTAGGCACTGTGTTTAGTTATTCTGTGTTTTTCTTGTTTGACTTTTGGGTTTTGATTTTTTGTGATGGGTTTTTGAAGACTAATTGTTGTCGTTAATACACAGTATACCCTGAAGCTATTATGTGATGTTTTCAGATAGGATCCGTGTCCTTTACAAGGGTCTCATCTAATTGGCTCTTTTCAATTTACTTTTAACAAGATTCCTCATTCTTATATTCTTCCCTTCTTTGAATTTTAATATACTATAGTGGATTTTTTGCTTGCTTGCTTCTTTGAAAAGAACAGTAACTAGAGTATTTCAGAGTATTTCTTAATAACTTCGTCTTGAACCAGAGGCACTATGCTTTGCTCAGAACTACATGAAGATTTGCTTTTCCCCTTGTGGTTTCTTTGATTAGTTACTCTTAGACACAATGTGTCTAAAATTTTGGGTTCTATATCATCACCTCTTGTGACAATTATCAGTTTCTGTGGGGTGATTTTCTCAATATTGCCATGAGACTGAGGCATGGTCATACACATGGTCGCACATGTGTCAGTAGAAGCAGGGTCAGAGAATGTTATCGTGTATGTCCAAACAGCTACCATCTTACTTAACAGCTCAGATGCTGCCTTCCTGTAAAACTAATGCAAATTTTAAAGCCTGATAAAAGATATCTTGTCACCTTAAAATTATGGAGAATGTTGTTATTTTTAATGAGCTCTAGTTTATAGCAGATTGTGGATCATGCCTTTAGTTCTGCCATCACATTACTTGAGCAGAGACAAGTGCTGCTTTGAAGTGTCATTGTGCTGTGGAAAATCTGACATTCAGATCTGAATGCATGATGTAGCACTAAGAAAGTGGAAGATGTAGACTCCCAAACAAGGATGTTTCTCTGAATTTTAATACACACCTGTATGTATTCTTCCAGTAACTCTGATTCAAACATCACAGTATCTGCTTTGCAATAGAGAAACTAAGTCTTCTTTCATTTACAAGTTCCACAGCAAAAGTCAAAAGTAGGTTAGAAGAGAGCATAATTTTGTGTTGATTTTTTTCCCCACTAAAATGGAGTGAGAGAAACACCTTTTATGATCAATGTGGTGCCATTCGATTTTTATGCTAAAAGCTGTCTGTTGCACTCTGTGTTGACTCTGCACAGTGTGTTCAGTTACTTTAAAGAACAAAACTTTAATTATGGGTGGAGGCCTTAGAAGTTACCAAGACATGCATTGTTTGGGACTTTAAGAATGGAAGAAAAAGAAGTGGGAGTTCTTGTTTCAAAGAAAGAGTAAGAATAAACAGACATTTAGGTCATGCTTGGGCCACAATACACTGATTCTCTGTTGTATACTAATAAATATTGCAGAGACATCAAATAAATGGAGGAGAAGTGGCCTTCTATTTGCACTGACTATTAAATGACCTTAAAAGAATAATTAAAAAAAACAATGCCATTGCAATGAAAAAGATCGTGCTGCATAAGAAAATTTGTGTGTGCCTAATACATACTAAAGGGGACGTTGCTGAAAAACAGTTAAACCTAATTGTTAAAACTCAGGAGTTTGGCAAGTGAGGTTTATAGTGTTAATATGATTTATAGAGCCTTTTAATTAAAGTAACTGAAAGAATTGCACATCTTTGCAAAAGTTTTCAAGCGGACAGAAACAGTACAGGTTTGCAGTAGCATTTTCATGGCATGGTCATTTGCAGCATTTTGGCATGAATCAGAATGAGAGGGTCAGGATTTGCACACTGAGATTATTGATCAGTGTGTACCTTTTCTCATGGGGCCCTTAATAAAAACTTACAAAGTTGTAGTTTAAGCTTGAGCAATCTGAATTATATTAAAGAGAAGAAAGAGGCATTTGCAGGAAGTGTGAGATTGGATGGGGCTTTGAGCAACCTGGTCTAGTGGAAAGGTGGCCCTACCCATGGCAGGGGGGTTGGAACTTGATGATCTTCAAGGTCCTTTACAACCCAAACATTCTATGATTCTATGATTCTATAGATTTATCTCTTCCCTTAGAGATTATCCAGTTCTGCACTAGCTGCAATTGTAACATCTCTCTTAATTGTTCTCTTAATAAATATATCATGTTTTTTAAAATATATTGTAATACACCTATCACTTTAACTTAGAGAGACAGTGAATGTGATAATTTACTGCTGCAGGATCTCTCCATCCTCAATTTTTTAAGACAAAATAAAAAAACAGGATCATACTACTCTGTGTGTCAGAAACTGGAGAACATAGTATTAGTTTTAATTTATTATGAGAATTTGTGTAGACAGCGTGGAAAGATCTGTTCTCTGACTACAAACCTGGTCTTTCACTAGTATTAATTATTCCACATATGTCATTATCATTTATGAATCTAAACTTGATATCTCATGGCACATATCATTAGTGCTTGGAGTCTAAATTTGATATTTAATGGCAGCAAGGTCTAAATTTGAGGGACTTAATTCCAGCTCCTAATTCATAAACTTGGCAGTTGTCACTATGATTTGTGGGACTTGGTGATGCCAATTATGGAGACCTAAACCTCCTTTCTCCCTCTGGAAATCTGTGCGTGACTACTCTGGCTGATCTCTCATGTTTATAAGTAACAACCAGAACTGCCTTCACAGGACTCTACTATTGACTCAGGGAGCATTAGATTAATTCCTCCTCCTGTTTTCTTAAATCCTTATCTGTGTTTGTGAAAATTATTTTGGGGAATGTTAAATTATTGACATAAGGAGTAATGTGCATTAATATAGTTTACCTAATGACTGGAGTTAACTGCCATTAGGTAAAACCCCATTTACTTAATGGTGCTTTGGTTTTTATTTTTATTTTAATATTGTTGTCTAGAAAATAGCTTTTTTAATTATTATCCTGAAGTGCTTAACATGCATAGAGACTGAAGTGCATAAGCGTTCTATGGAGCAACCTATTGGTAATTAATATACTTCATAGCTTAGAATTTTCCTTTCCAAGACATTTAGCCTAATGACTATAGGGATCAGGCAAAAAAATGTCCTGTAACTTTCCACTGTCTTCTGTTTTGTGTTTTAGATTGTTTACCTGTGTAAACTGAGGTGACATTGTGTTCAAGGCAAATATATATGTGTGGTAATGTATATTTTTTAATGTTAGCACTGTCTTTTCTCAGTCTCATCTGCAGGAAATAATAGACCAAGAGTTATCTTCAGCAAACAAAGTGTCTGGTTCCCAAATGGGAGTTCTGTACAAGTCATGTGGCCAGGTCTCTTACCTGTAAAACAAAATAAATAAAATTTTTTTAAAAAAATTAAAAATTACCTGCCATCTATTCTGAAAATCACAGCTTAGAATACACTGCTGTCCTTCAGATACACATGTATTCAGCAATCATGTTCTTCATATTTACAGTAGAAAGATGTAAATTTTTCCTTTTATATTTTAAAATAAAAAAATAACCATTTTAATAGGAAATCTTTTATAAATCACACATTCATAGTTATATTTGATGCATTTTATATCGAGAATGGCAGACACGAAACGTTATCATACCTTGTTCATCCTCAGATAGAGCTTAAGGAACAAAAGTTTAACTGAAAAATTGTTCTCAATCCCTAAGTAGGAAATGCTTCAGGAGGCTCTTCTGTCTGTATTGCACAGGCTTATGTTCAGGGGTTTGTCTGTGTTGTGAACAACCATGAAGGCAGAAATATTCATACTACCTCAGTTACCAAAGGTGGTTAATGCTGGCAATTTATATGGCCCAGTGTTATTTTTTGCTACATTCATTTCAGATTTATAAATGTTAAATCCTGTTTGCTTAAAAAATATATTTTGTGATATTTTCAGAAAGTGAGGTGACTATACCTGACATTAAAATTTGGGCAATATGACTGACATTTCTACTTTATCAGGAAATTATTCCTCCAAGACCCTTGAAATAGAGGGTTAGTGGAAAAGGTGCAAAATTAATTTCAGCCATGAATATGCTGATGAATGTTGTTTACAGATTTACAAGCTTATCACAAGTACATGCAGAGATAACTTGGATTTAATATGAACTGTTGAAAGCATGCATGACCTAGTGCACATTAATGTAAGCAAGAAGATATATTCAGACTTTCTGCTTGTAGGAAAATATTGCAAGAGGTGAGGACTTTACTCTTCCATTTTGGAAATAAGTATGTGAAAACTTGCCAATCAGTATTACACCCAACTCAGACACTGATAAAACTCCTCTAAAGATTATAATTCTGATTCATAGCTTTCTACCAAATGATATTCACTTTGTTTACCCATTTAAGACTTCCAAACAAGTCGTTTTCCTTTGCCCTCCAACTTTAGTTTCTGTGATGACTGTTGCAGCAGGGAAGAAGGGATATTAAAAAAAAAAGAGATACATTATTAAGCAGCGTGATTCCTCTCATTTGAAGAGTTCTAAAAGCGAGAGCGTAGAAAACAATGAGTTAAGAATCCTGAATGTGACTAATTTCTACTAAAATATCCATTCCCAGTGCATAAACATGTGTTGATATGTAGTTTACCAAGAATATAAATAAAGCTGTGTGCAAAATACAGTTCACATGTTATTCTCAAGAAAAATAATAGATGCAAAAATGTGTATTTTATACCATATGTAGGATATTAATTATTAATGTGACCTGAATATACAATATGTTAGTTTGATATAACGACAGCTGATATTAGTCTTTTTGCCTAAAGTCTCATGCTATGAAAATGCAAGAAAGGTTTTCAAGGTGTTTGTTGCCTAACTAACTTTTACACGGGGAAGCCTGAGGCTGTCATTATCACATGGTTTGTCACTGCAACATAAAGGAAAACTCCCTGAGTTAACAATTATAGCAGGTTTTTGTAAAACAGGTTTTCAGGAATCAATAGGAACAATTTCACCATTACTTAAAGAGGTGTGAGGAAATATTCTGAAATATTACTTTGTGTACATTACAGGAACAGACTCTGCACTACCCTGTTCATTGTCAGAGGAGAGCAAGGAAATGTAAACAGTTATATTGGAAACATGAGCTGGGGATATGACATCTGAAATAAAAATTATCATTCAAAAACCCTGCTCAGATGTTGAGATGGAATGTTTAGAGATGGCTAATCTTGCTAAGAAGCTCTCTTTAGAGGCTGAGGGAGCTGGGTCTCTTTAGCTTAGAGAAGAGGAGACTGAGGGGTGACCTCATTAATGTTTATAAATATGTAAAGGGCAAGTGTCATGAGGATGGAGCCAGGCTCTTCTCAGTGACATCCCTTGACAGGACAAGGGGCAAAGGGTGCAAGCTGGAACACAGGAGGTTCCACATAAATATGAGGAAAAACTTCTTTACGGTGAGGGTTACCGAACACTGGAACAGGCTGCCCAGAGAGGTTGTGGAGTCTCCTTCTCTGGAGACATTCAAAACCCGCCTGGACGCGTTCCTGTGTGATATGGTCTAGGTAATCCTGCCCCGGCAGGGGGATTGGACTAGATGATCTTTCGAGGTCCCCTCGAATCCCTAACATTCTGTGATTCTGTGATTCTTTTAAGTCCTTTTCAGTTAATAAGTTAAATATTGTGTGGCAAGCTTAGAATTGACCCAGTCTCTGTTTCTGCAAAACTAAGTCAGAGACTGCACAGATTGATACCTAAATACTCATCTGATATGTAAGCTGGACATTTCTGGAACATGTCAGATAAGAATCGTTGCTTAGAAAATGTTTATAAAATATTTATTTTAAATATATTTTAGATATTTTGGTTTAAAATTATGTTTAAATGTTTTTTAAAGGAAAGCCACTGTTATTAGTCCCTAAGTTCTAGATCAATAGCTTAATTGTTAGGCTGCTTTACTAGGAAGTGGAACACCAAGGTTTAATTTATCTTTCAGTTAAAACCCTTGTCTCCAGCTTCTGAAAATGTGCTTTAGCCAGAGTAATAAGTTTTTCAAGATGGATGCTCTCCAAAATAAGGTAGAAAAAAGGGCTCTCAGGAGTCACATGCCCTAAAGGGGACCAAGTGAAAGGGAAGTGATTCTTTAGCTTAACAGATATTTCATGTTCATGAGAGGTTCTGGATTTCAGTTCTAGGTCTCAAGATTACTTCTATTTTCACCAATATAAAATGTATAGAAGTCCAGAAAGTAAACCTTAGAGGTAGGTCTTTCCTCCCGGTTATTTACCATAAGCAGCAAGTAAATAATGTCTCTCCCTGTCTTGTGGAGCATCTTCCATTCCCTAGGCTTCAGTGTCACAGCCTCAAAAGAGCAGTTGCCTTTGTTTTAGAAAGTCTAAAACGTTCATGTTCTGGGGCAAAAGGAGGGAGATGCTTGATAAGGTCCATGCTCAGTATTACCACAAAGGACAGAGGTGTTCAAACTTTGGGGAAAGGTGGGGTTGCCAGTCCTGGACAATAGCACTGCCGTTCTGCTGATAGTTCTTTGATTCTTCCTGAGCTATCACCTCCCCACAGCATCCATGGCAGGGTGCATGAAGCCAGCCACAATGAAAGAGAGAAACGAGAGCACTCAGTAGTTCAAAGAAGCTGTAGTACAGGGGTATGTACACTATGCAATGAATCAAACTTACAGGGATGTCACAGCCTCCTGAATTTTCCTGGTAAATCTGTGCCTTGTATACAGTGTCTGGATGCCTAGCTCTAAGATTTGACTTTACATTGACTTGCAGGCACTTAAAATTTTGCTTGTTGCAGCTACCTAAATCTTGATTTACTGAAAACCAGCTGTCAACACTATGTAGAGCTATCACAACTACAGTCTTCTGAGACCTAGGGAGGTGTTCTGGCAAGTAGGTTACTCTACCCCATTTACTGTTACTGTATTATGCTTTAGAATGTGTATTTTCATTTCTGTATGACCACATCTTGACTTTGTACAGAAATTATGTCTTAAAATTTTCATGCAGTAGATCATTGAATCGCTTCCCTTTGATATGTATTTAAAGAATACAGCTGTCCTAGATATGTCTTAAGTAGGAGACTGGTTCAGAGCAAATGCAATGCAGCCACTGCCAGTATCCCAATGTCAGGCAAGAAGGAGTTAATGTGAACTTAAATATATCTGAAAGCAAACACACTTAATGATAATGACAAGTACTTATGCAAATGAACTGCTAATACTCATCCAGCCAGAGGTGATTAAGTCTTTTAGGCCAACTGGAGATTTCACCCAGCAGGGACTATTTGGAAGCTGGTAAAAGACAAAGACTTAAATAACTTCAGGGGTTATAGCTCTAGTGCTGCACTTAAGTCACATTTCTCTGAATTATCCTTTCTTTCGTGCCCCTTCCCTTCCCCTAAGAAGCAGGTCACAACTTCAGTTACCTTGTAAATCTTTTAACCTATACATTTTAAGGTCTATAAGAGCACAGTAACCTATCCCAGAATGATATGCTGGTTTTAAATAGACTGGAATAATGAGAGGACCTAAGGGATTGTCTAGTCTGATACTTAATTATGTAGACTAGGATCAAGGGGGAAAATGGAGGAATTGCATCTGTCTCTAAACTCCTATAGCGTATGTCCACAGAAAACAGCTATTGATGAATTTTCATTAAAAGCCTTGCTTCAATGAAAGAAGGCAATACAGGCACGAGTGAAATTTAGGTCTGTATAAAGTGGTGAAAAGAGATCTTTAAACAAAATGAGCTACCCTATCTGAAACAGAGAAAAGGAAAATTATTTGCTACTGGAATAGCATAGTAATAGTTCCTTTTTTATTCTCAATACTTCACTTAGTGCGTACTGTTATCCTATAGTTGCATGCTATTGGAAGCCAATGAGGTTTCAAATTGCTAATTTTTCCTTTGACCTGTATTTCATTGGTGGAAAAAGCTGTCCTTCCCTGAAAAGGAAGGCACAAAGACATCTGTAAATCAGAACAGCACATAAGTAAGCAAGTAGATGAGACTGGTCTAAGAAAAGAGGTTGGATATTTTTGCAGCTATGGAAGACACTGTAGGTTTGTAACAAGCGTGCATCTTCTTCAGATGTATATGTATATATACACATGCATATGTATTTTAGAACAAATCATCGAAGTTGTACTTCTCATATTAAAGGCTATTTTACTAAATACATTTTCCAGTCAAGCAGAAATTAGATGTTTGATACATACACCTAATTAAAAAGAAACTCGTTACTCAGAATTATTATTATTTGTTTTGTGCTGTTGTGACTAGGATTTCAGAAAAAAATAGTTGTACAGGCTTATGACTCAACAGCTTCAGGAAAAAGCCAGTAGTTAACAGGTGTTATCAATCACTCCTCAATCCGGTCTTCATAGCTGGGAGAAGAGGATCCAGCTGTCTGAGGTTTTCTGATTAAAAATTCCTTCTTAATAATCTCCCAGTCTTTTGCTTGTGCCCACACGTGTTTTATACTTTTCTGTGGGCTTGGGGAAATGAAAGGATTAGTAGTATCATGCCTCTGAGTCAGTAAGTTAATTAAAGGCTGCATGTATAAAATGGAACAATGAATTATTTAGTAGATAACAAACATGATCTAAAATTCCATTTACTCACATCTCAAGTCAATTTTTAGTTTCAGAATTCATATACCAAAACCTAATAATTTTGCATATTGCTAAAAGTAAATGTTTGCAAACAATGTATTTGCTAAAGTTTCAACTGGAAGTCTCTTGAGTGCTTTGTGACTTTACATTTGGGATGTTTGGTTTCCTCTGTATTCCCTGTCCCCAGTGACATTTCAGGCAGTGGTGGGAAGATACAGAATTGTTTGTCTGAAGGTCAGCGCTAAATATAATGAGCGGTGTAGATTTGGGCCCGAATTCCATATCCTGTCTTGTTTGGAGCATCTCTGTTCAGATTTTGCTATGACTTTATAATGAGCCATCTGAAACTTCAGACATCAAAACCTCCCAAATCAAGATCTGAGTTTTACAACACAAAATACATATACACTCACTCACCACATCCATGTGCTTGTTTTTCATACATCTAATTAAGGCAACCTGTTTTTTTCTTTTCTGAGCAGAACCCTGTAGCACAAATATTTCTGTTGATTTCACTGGGACTTTTGCAAGCCCATGGTAAGCCTAGACAGAATGTTTTGCTACAAAACAGTTTTGCTTCTCGCCATTTAAAAAGCACTATTGACTGTCTTTGCTGTAACATATACTTTTCTGCATCTTCATCATCACTCTTGGTATGGAAGGCCCTGTAAATCTGCAAGACTGACTGTCAACAGCACATTTAACTTATGGTGTCCTAATTAGAAACAACTCCAGAATGTTTCTTTTATTCAGAGCCAAAAAAGGCCGTTGATCTATTGTTCATAATGACTGACATGCATTTGGCATAGGAGAATGAAATATCTACTTTCTGAATCTGGTTCATGGGATGAGGTATTTATTTTAATAACTGAAATAAATGGTAAATATCTACAAAGTATCTGACTGATGTAATCACTACACTCCTGCAGATTTTCAGTGAGAGCTGGGATTGAGCCCCCTTTGACTGAAGAGGGGAATACATTTCCTGCTGCACCACAGATGCTGTCATTCACCCCCTGAGCCCGTAGAATCCAAACCAAAGACTTAGATATTATGTAGTCCTCTCATGAGAATCAAGACTGACCAGTCCTGCTCTTTTTTTTCTAATTACTAAAAATTAAAATTAAAAAAAGATGAAAGAAACTCATCCATCACCACTTTCTAAGAACATACTGACTTTTGCTAAGCTTTTGAAAAGAGGATATTGGAGAGGCTCTGTCCTCAGAGCGGAGCTGTAGTTGTCAAGCACCAGTTCAGGCACCCCTGAGCTCAGTGTTTTATACAGCCAGTGTTACAGAGGTATTCTGAAATTAAGCATTTCTTTGCTCATCAGGATCACGTTCTCATTCTGATCTCAGTGTGAGGCAACAAACAAACCTCTATGAAATGTGCTCTGTAAATATTCCATGTGTAATTTGGGAGTCTACATTCTTTAGCTATTTTCAAAAATCTTCAATTGCCAAAGAGTGGAGAGACCACCAAAATTCCTGTTGCCCACAAATTTTTCTAAGGATTGAGAAAGTTTCACCGGGCTTTCTGAATGTTTTGAGTTTCCACATCTAAAAGCTTTATTTCTTCAACAAATTTTAAGTTGTGCACTCACTTCTCACTTCTGAAACTTTCCTTCCCATGAATGGCAACATTCTGCAGGCCATCCCCAGCACACTTGATTTTGAAAAGAGACTGGAAGGCAGGGTTACACCTTGAAAGCAGCTTTTGTTTTTGTAAGGAGTCATTGAAAGATTTTGCACAAATTGTATCATCATTTTTTGTTGTGATGTGATTCTGTGATCCATTACAAGTCTGGGGCACCAACAGGTAAAAGGTACTCCTACACTTAATAGCTCTTCCATTTAATAGAAATATCTAGTCCTCTTATTATTCTTAAACATTTAAACGTACGAGATCCTTTTCAGTATATGCCTTCAGACATTGCCTTCTGGTCCTGATGTGCATCAGTTCTTGGAAAAAACTGAACAGGGAGTTAATGTCTTTTTTCTGCTTGGATCTAAGAAGATTCAATAAATAGGAAGCATACAAACATATGTATAAAGTGCACACTCTATACCCATACAATCCTTTTCCTAAGGAAAGCAAAGACAAAAACACTCATTTTGGAAGAGAGGGGTAAGTGCTCTGTTAACCAGCAAACGATAGCATGACTATGACATTGGTACTTCCAATGTTATAAAATGCTTTATTTAATGATAGAACTTCTCAGCAGAATGTAGTTGTGGCCAGGTTGAGTGAAGTTCAGAATTCTTAAATTATCTAGCATTTTTTTGCAGAATCATAGAATCATATCATAGAATGGTTTCGGTTGGAAGGGACCTTAAAGATCATCCAATTCCAACCCCACTGCTACAGGCAGGGACACCTTTCCACTAGACCAGGTTGCTCAAAGCCTCATCCAACCTGGCCTTGAACACTTCCAGGGAGGGGGCATCCACAGCTTAAGCAGCATTCCACTTAAAAGGTACATATTTGTAGGTTATTAAGGGCTTCCCCCCTCCTCTCTTTAGTGCTATGAGAATGTACACTGTATCGGACTGTCAGTATTAGCTGTATAATTTTATATGAGTACATCTAGGGTACACATGTACTGTCTTCTGTGCTTAGTATATGTATAAACCATACGTTTTGGTCCAAAGCCAAAACGAAAATTTGGTGGTGTTTACATCATTATTATATCCTTACTATAAGGGACTTAGTAAAATTTGATTCAGAATTCAATTTTTAATCCCAAATGAGAATGCCATGCAAATTAATTAGCATCTTCCTTATTTTTCTGTCCTAATAATGGTATATCGACTGTGGACAGAAAATGATAGAATCCTACATCTCTGTCATTTGATGCTGAAGCAAAAGTGAGATATAAAGTATCCTTTCAAGTGTAGTGGTATCTTCTTTCCTTCCAATATTTCCTCTACTAAACCATTCTAGCAATAGATCATTTTTGCCTTAACAGATAATTACCTAGATTTTGTTTTTTAATTGCTTATGACCAACCCTCATTGACTCTTTTAACTATCATACTATGAAAACAATTCAAAACCCTCTTAATGGTGATAGTAAACATGAAAAGCCCTTATTGTTTTAAATTCAAAATATTTCTATAAATGTATTTAAGCTTCTGTAATAACAGAAACTAGTTCATAGGTAATGAACATGCGATTTTCAAATCTTTTTTTTTTAAGACTTTATATGTCTCATCATGCAGGAAAAATGAGTGTAGGCTGAGTCAAACTGTCATAAGAAGGTGGAGTTTTAGTTAGCTTTTATTCCTCCAGAGGAAGTATCTGGGGAAAATGTATAATTACAATGCCAATTTTTATTATCAAAATAATGTGCAAAATTTATGACCTGATAAATCTGTCCTTGGATGGAGATTCTCATTTTGATAATCCCCCTAAAATGAGTAATAAAGCACCTCTGATAGTAATAAACCATTTTTCTTTGACATTTCGTGATAAGTGTAACAACAAATAAAGAAGGAACTTCAAAGACTGCTTGCTTCAAAAGCTCTATAAAGTCCATTTGAATAAAATCCACGACTTTCATAAAAGTGGTGTTGAAAATGTCATGAATTAAATTAATGGTCTACATCTCTTTGCTTCATATTGTCTATATTTTAATCATAATTTATTCTTCAGCACATCCTGCATGTTGTTGATTGAAGGAAATATTAAATCCAGCTGAGCTTTAAGCAATTTTAAAAGGAATGAATGAATATAATTATACATGTTAATAGTCCTGAATCTGCTTTTTTATTTGCTCCTGCCTGTCATATAACAGATCAGTAAGCTTTGCTTTTTATAACTGTCATTAATCTTCCACAAAGATTCAAAAAACTATCCATTCTGTAGCTACATAGGTTTAGGTTTCTTACTATAGCCTTGTTTTTATGTTCCTACTGTGCCAGGAAAGTGAACCACTGATGATTTGATCAACTCATGGGAAAAAAATAATCAGCTTTTCCTAATAAAAAAATAAAGTTTTGAATGTCGCAGTTACAAAGAAAATGTCAGCTGAGAATAGGTAGAATTGACTCTAAAACCAATCTTTTGAGAAGACAGTATTGTTTATTTGATAGTTATGAAGAGTAATTACAATATAGACTACAGTATTGAGCTCATTAATGTTAGTTTTTATCAAATTATTCATGATGGGTTTTTTTTGGTAGAATTTGTTATGATCAGAGGACGAATAAGGTAGCCTGAGTGTTATCCTCAGTCTGACCTGGGCAATGGTAACTCCAAAAATACATACTCTGTGATAGTTTTATTACTTTTATTACACTACCCTTTGGCATAAAGGAACAAATAATTCTGTCATTGATGCTAAATAAGAACAAGGTTAATTGAAACAGTTAATACTTCTTAAGAACTGCACAACAGAAAAATACTTCTTGAGTACTGCTTTAATGTGTACGAGTGTAGAAGTCTCTAGAGTAATTTAGGTGTTTATAATAACATATATCACAGAATATATGGTTACAGCATGGTTATATTTTCTCTGCAAAAACTATGTTACCCTAAAATTTTGCTGCTTGCATCCAGAAACAAGTTCATGAGCACAACTGATCAGGTTTGCATATTTTTTGCTCTGAATACCGTGTCACATCTAAGACTAGGAACAAAATAGTGAATGAAAACTCTATTTAGGAGTAAACCCTTACCTTGAGGAGCAAGAAGTTGTGTGGTATACAGAGGAGGTGTGCAAGTTCCCCAACTCTTACAGCCAGTTCAGATCTTTGTTTTTTTGTGAATTTTTACTTCTTTCTGTGCTCCCCCACTGTGAAGAAATTTTTTCGTTGTCAGATTGAGCCTAGGGTGACCATAAAGCAGTGGGCTGGTATGAATCAGAGCCATGCACATAAGGTCCATTGGTGTAGATATCCTGATCACCAAAGGCTTGTCTTTCCTTCCAATCTATTAATATCTTACTTTCTATTCTGGGTCTCTTCTACACTATATTGCAGGAAATGCAGTACTGACAATCATGGAAACAGATTTAAAGTGAGTTGTGTTGTACTGTAGCATTACGCACAGCACAGGTTGCAAAATTTGCCATCAGAAGCAACCTGCCTTAGCGACATATTACTGACACTTAGTCTGCTTGCAGACTAACTGTCAGTAATGAACTACCTGTCTAATGATAGCTGATATATAAATATATAGAGTTATATATATGGATCAGTGGGGCAGTTTCTCTCTGTTGTGATTTTAGCAAAGACAAGGCTTTGCCTGTTTCCTCTACCCAATTCCGACTGGCATTATCTTTTCACCAAAAAAAAGCATTGCCCCTGCTGCATCCTCATCTGTCCCAAACTCTATGTGCCATCCTCCCTGTCCTTTCTCTTAACGGTGTTAAGCCTGTTTCCCAAGGAAAGAGTCCTAATCGACCTGTCTGTCAGAATGCAGTCCCTCCTCTCTATCCCTGACCAGGTCATATAAATTTGGAAATTCAGTCAAATTTGATGGAGGAAAAAAAATCTTTAAGAAATATGTGTTTTGAAATTCAGTGTGTTCATACATCTCAGTAAGGTCAAAAACATATCTAAATAAAGAAATGTATTCCTGAAAGAAAGCATCTGAGCAGAGAACAGACCCCAGTGAAGAGGGATAATAGTGGGAGCACTTGTTCATTGGTCACCTGGGGAAAAAAGGGGTCAAGTGTGCCCTGCCTGGGGGGGTAAACCCTTTCCTTGGAGTGCTTGCTCTGTCAGGCATTGGTGAATCTCACTGTGAACGGTGACTGCCAGGGAAGCAGTCTTCTCCAGTCGTACTACTTCTAGTTCCAGCCTTTTCACTGATTGTGAAATTGTCTCTCCCTTTGTGTGAGAGTAACAGCTAGGGGCATGAAGGAGCTGAGAGGTCCTAGGGAGCTCCCCAGGCCGTAGGGGTGAACAACAGCAGGACAAACAGGGAGGTGAAGGAACCACCTCAGGCTCTGTTTTGTAGCTTCTGAAGCAGCGAACCTCCAGGACTGACTCACTGAATCACCAGGATGATGGCTGTTTTGCTGCTGCTAATGAAAAGTAGAGTTGCTGATGCTTTCGTGAATGGTGTTACATGACGTTCTGGAGCTGGGATACCGCTGACTGTGTGAGCTACTAGGAGATCTATGAGAGGTGTGCATCATACTCCATTATATACCTACAGTAACAAAAAGGCAAATCCTTTTTTTTGTTTTGTTTATGTAGGATACGCAAGCCTAAGCAGGATTCAGAATCTATTGCTGTATATATCACTATTATTCATAATCTTCCTTCCTCCCAAACTGTCTTGTAATTTTCCATGTATTTTTTTCTTGTGTGTCATCACTGGTACTGATGGTGTTTTTCTTTTCAAGTCTTAATTTTATCTGATAAAAAGGAAAAGAAAACCTCAATTGCATAAGAATGCTAGGTTGCACTGCATTAAAATTGGCCCTGTGTTATTTTTCAATAGCAGATAAATTTTCTCACTGAGACTGACCTTGTAATTTATCCACTGGGGAGATAATACAACTGCACCCTTTGAGATTATAATTATTGCTGAAGTAATGTTGGACAGATATTTATCTGTGAATGTTTATGTTAAGTAGCTTGACATTATTGGCCTTTCCCAGAAGGAACTGATATTTTAATATGATATTCCCAGGCTATATTTCAGTTAACAATATTAACTTCACGCAAATTTCTGCAGAAGTTATATTCAGCAACAAAAGTTCCCTTAAGAAACCCCAAATGTGTAAATAGGGTAACGGAATCCTTGTGTAGGTGAGCTACAGAGTAACAATATACCAATGCCCGAATGTTTCTTTGAGATCACATTGGTTTCCTCTTGGGATAGCTGAAAAAGGTCAAGAAGCATAAAGTCAAAGAGGGAATGACAATTAAGGAAGCTAATCCTGTATGTCACCGAATAACCTTGCCTATTCTTATGTGACTCCTTTAACTTAATACGGTCAAATGTGAACATAAACATGCCCATGCTTTTCTAGTAAGACTGACAACTTATAATAAGGTTTGTAACACTACAGGTACCCTTTTTGTCTGTGAACGCAGTCAGTACTGAATATTGCTTTGTCTGCCATTGAAAAACCCTGTCAGCCTTTTTGTTTAGCCTAAACTCTATTCCAAATATATTCTCCATGAGATGCAAGGGGGAAGAGTGGAGTGAAGGATGCTGGTTTGCAGCATGGCTACATACACAATAAGGAAGTTTCAGGTTTCTGAGGCAGTTCTTGACAAACGTCTCAACCCATATCTCTCACAAAACCTTAGAAACATGATAACCTAAAGAGAACACTTCAGTTTAGATAATATCAATGCCATTGTCATTTTTGGTTTTGGTTTTTTTTTGAAGATGATGTCTCGCTTATGATTCCTCCTTTAATTTTTGTATATACAGTTTGTCTCCATGAATTTAATTTGTTTATATCTTGCACAAAGCATGTGAGTGTAAATGTGAAGCATAGACTCTCAAATGAAAAAGGTCTTGTAAAGGTAATTCGTAAGATATTTTTATGTTTTTAATTTTACATTTATATTTGTGTTATGTAGATACAAGAAACATTTATGTCAAAAGTTGTATTTTTTTTTTGTACAGTCAGGTGTTTTGAGTTAAAGATGTCACCAGTTAATGCAGTGTAAGCATCCTACTTCATATTATTCTATCACCATCATTTTGTTTTTGATGATCCTTTAAAAAAATCACTTGAGGAAACACTTGAAATCAGCTAATGAAGGGTGTGCTTTAAAGTGCCAAGGGTATCTTTTTAATAGACGTCTGTGTTATACAATGCAGAGTTTTGTACCGTATACTGACTCCGACTTTTTATAAAGCAGAAAGGAATTACGAAATAGTGGATATATTTTCATACCTCATTGTTTAAAATGAGGTGTATTTTAGATGACTGATGTTGTTACAAGTTTGAAACTTTGGGTTATGTTTACTTTTTATGGGCTCTGAATGAGGAGAAAATAAGAAGAAATATGTATTTCTCCACTTACAATTTATAAAGAGATATGTGCCAAAAAAAAGAGGGGGTGGGGGGGAGAGCAATGTGTGTAAAAATAATCCAGAAAAGGAGGAATGGCACTTGAGTAAAAGTTGCAAGAGAAGTGCATTCATGAATCTCAGATTATTACAGCTAGGCAAACCTTGATTTTTGAAACTTCTGCTACTGTAAGGATGAGTGTTCAACTCTTACATGATATAGAATGACTTGTCATATTCAAATCAAATTAGAAAGTTTTACTCTTCTTTTCTTATGTAACTGAAAAGCGAGGAGAAATCTGAGCCTGAATTGATGTAAATTGTGTGTAAGCAAAACCAAGAGGTTCTCAGATTCAAGTTTTTATAAGCTGAATAGCTTATATATGAGGCAGATTAATACCGTGTGTTGAGCCATCTCTGCAAAATGTACAGCAAAGCTGAAATATGTTATTGTCAGTCAGCACTAGTTCAAACCCCAACATGGATCTTACAATAATATTAGCCATAGTTAAGTAGTGTAAACCATCACCTGTATGAACCTTCTGCTTATGAGTAAATGTCTATCTAAATACAGTAATTAAAACTTCCTTAGCTTAGAGCTGTGTTGTCATTATTATCATTACTTAGCTGTAAGTGTAAAAATATTTCCTTATTATGTGATGATAAACACAACTTTGCATGCGCCTCTCAGTTTCTGTACCATTAAATACCTATCAAGGTCAACAAGGATTGAGAGAAAGTGTTCTTTCAAATGATGAAGGCTTAATTATTTTAGACAGAAATAATATTCCTATCGTATCGTGTTTCTCAGTATTAACTATTCTAGACTTTTAATAATAAGACTTAAAAACTAGAAAGACATTACAATAATTGAATAAAAATATTAAATCTTAGATGGAACCGTGTTTGACAGTGGACAGAAAAATAGACACAGAAATTAAATAGGTGGAAGGGTAGCAAGGGGAATGGGTACCGAAGTGGACTGCAGGAGTAGGAAACATGCTGTGATGGTACCAGGAACCTTTTCTATCCCTGTACTGCTGCATCACCTCCCACACGTGCTTTAGAGCTGTACAGTTACACAGCTCTCTGGATCATAATTCATATATGGAGCTATACATCTTAGAGATTTCATAGGAGATCACAGTAAACAGCTAAGGAAAAGATGCTTAGTACACCTGTAATGACCAAGGATTTATAGTTCTACATAAAAGAAAAATGTTGGTTTGTGATATTCAAAGAATGAAAGGACAGAAGGCAGTAAGGAAGCCTGGTATGACATATTGTAAATAAAGTGAGCATGATGGATGCCTATGTAGCATATTCATTTAATTACTAATACATAATATATCATGTGTTCGAGTGTTACACTTTTAAACTGAAATCAGAGCGAGAAACTGAAACTGATAAAAAAATCTTTGTTAGAGCTTCGAAGTTTAATTTTATTTGCTCTGTAGGGATAAAATTCACATTTATTCTATTGCTTAAGTCCTACTTTCTCTCTTTCTTTTAACTGAGCTAAAATAATGGCTTTTGCTAAATCCAAAATACCTCAGGGGTTTTAAGTTGGGTTTTTTTTGGGGTGGGGGGGGTGGTGGTGGTGGTTTTGTTTTGTTTGTTTGTTTGTTGTTTTTAAATTGTTATTAATACCCAAGTAACAATTTATAGAAGTGAAAGCCTGGCCCCAGTGGAGTTGAGATTTTTTTTTCCAAATAATTTCATTGGTATTATGGTTTCATCTGACGTTTTTGTGTTTTAAAGTTGCACAGCACTATGGTTATGTGTATAATGCTAAATGAGAAGACAAGGAACAAATCCCTGGCCCCAGTGCTGAAAACATTGGCTGGTTCATATTCACACTGCTGAATGCTAAGCCTCTGTTAAAATGCCTTCCCCCAAGAAAGATTTAATCTGGATAGAAAAGCCTTTAGTGACCCAAACAGAGCTAGTGAGTAACTTAACCAATGTGGATAATCAGGGGCTCAAACCTTGACCTCCCACCCAGCCTTCTTTTATTTAGCAGTATAGACATCATGCAAAATTTCACCTGCTGTGCTCTGTGTTTTGAATGTTGCACTGACATGTACTGGGAGGTTTACAATCACTTAAATGTGACAGTGTTTCTGCACAATTGTTCTTTTGACTATTTGATGACTGAATTTTCCACAGGAACTGGATGCTTGTTCAGGTGACTTAGATCAGGAAGAAATGTTATAGAGAATAGTCTTGAAATAACCTTGCATGTAGGCAAAATGTAATGTTGGTATAGCCCTGCTACACCATTTTCCTTAAAGGAAAATTAAATATCTTGGGGTTTTTTTTGGCATATGGTAACCATATCTAAAGACAAAAGCCATTGTGTATTACCCAGGAGGAAAGTAGGCCCAAAGATCAGTGTAAAACACGAAGTCAAAGACCATTTTAGATTTCTTTTACTTTGTGATAGTCACTGTGTGTTTTTAGGTTTGATTATTTTTAATGTATTGTTTAACATTGGCTAGACTTTTAAAGTTCTTTTTGTTTTTTTTTTCACAACTTTAAATCCTGCATGAGAACATTTACTCTGTTTTGCAATTTAATTCTCCACATCCCCCAGGCAAACTGTAAGCATGTTAGATCTGTGACAGAGCCAGCTCTTTGTTGCCATTTAAGTAGATTTTTACCATGCAGAGTTACGCATAAAGCTTAGGTCCTCAGAGGTGTGTTCTGATGGTAGCTTTGTCTCCCCACTCCCTACATCAAGATATTATATTCCTAACCACATGCTTGGAATTGCACTTCTAGCAAATGTAAAGCAATTTAAAATCTTTGACAATCTATACGTAGTTAGATCTACTTGCAAGATCAGTGAGTTCAGTATTCCCTCAGATATGCTTTGTTTTTTTTTCTTTAGGAGTGAGTGCAGATTTACTGCTGCTTACACCTACTGAGATACGATCTGTAAGTTCTCATGGGTGAAAGGAGGGAAAAGGGTTTTAGATCTCAGAAGGGGCTGGCTGGCCATAATAGCAGGACTCAGTGAGGTGACCTGATACCCAGGCAAGCAGACTGTGCAAGTGCAGCCCTTTGAACTGACAATTCTTCATGATAAATTAAAAAAAATTATTTATTTTCAAATCCACTGGCCTGTGGCATCCTCTTTCTTCTAACAGAACAGCTATCATTTCGACTAGTCCCTTTTTTTCTGCTTCTTATTTGATAAAAATTTCTCTTCAAAACCACTGTGCTGTTTCCCTGTTAGAAATACAATAGATGCGCTTTCTTTTACAAATGACAACTAATCAGATTCTGAGGGGAAAAAATCGAGACAGCTAACACATATTCATTACCGTGAGTGTTGAGCAGGTTGCATTTTTTTCCTCACAAGATTGATTAATTAAATATTTATGAAAGTGAAACACCTGGCACACTTCCATAAACAAATAGGTCTCCTGTGGGTTTGCAACAGCTGAGGAGAGTTTTGAGGGACCACAGGGATCTCAGGGTAAAGACTTCCTCACAGCTTGAGTTCTTACACATTGCTGTTTCTCATAAATATGCACCAACACACAAATAATTTCTATTTTGAAGACAAAGTGCAATATCAACAGATGAAATCCAAAAGACAGCCAAAGAGAAAGGTAAGGATTAAGTAGAACAGAGATAGTGTGTGTAGGGAAAATGGCTTGGTTTTATTTGTCTAAGAAAGGTCTAATGCTAGGGAGACCCAAACAACTGAGGCCCCTTTTTTAAGGTATTTGTCTAAGGCTGCTAGTTAAATAGTGAAAGCTGTAGACTGAAGAGATCTGTTGAAATCTAAGGGCAAAGGTTAAGAAATTATGCAAGACACACAAGTGGGAAATTCATTCTGTTCACTATTTCAGCTGCTCTTCCAGATGGATCTGCTTTATAGACACTTCCCCGACTCTTCATCTTCAGTGGAATGTTTTCACTGGTATGTCACTGCTTGAAAAATAAAAATAATTGTGGCACTGACTTCAGCTACAATTTAACTGGCATGATTGCTTTTATCGACCACTGCTTTACTGTGGCCAGTTTCCTACGGGCCTGATTGTTTTCATTCTTGGGATTGGAAGTAACGTAGCTGTTAGTGTCAAATTCTTGTGCAGTATCTTTTACATGGGCTAACATACCATGTGCTTTCTGTATGTTGTATTATACTTCATCATGCTCCAGCTATGATTTTTTGTTGGGAAATCTTAAAAACCAGCCAGCTGCACTGAAGGTTCAGGCAATATGGGAAACGATGAAAACATATTAACTGTCTTATGTTTCTGAGGCCAAACTCTAAAATTAGCTGTTCTGATGAGAGTTTCTGATATTGGTCAAATGTTAATGTATTTCTCAAGTTCAGACACAGCAAAATAGATAGGTTCACAAATTTTTTAAATGCAATTTTTTAAAAACACTTGAATTTGATTTTATTCTTTAACAAAGCTGGACAAATATTAGAAAATAAATCCTTTGTCATTTGGCATTTTTAAATTCTGAAACAGAAAATGTTGTTTATAAAAGGAAAAGGTGTTTCTGAAAGTTCAAATGATTAATCATTGAACTAATACAGATCAAACTTCGGGTGTTTTTCTTTGGTCAAGAGATTTTCTTCCAGTCAGTATATTGTGTTTGAATGGAGTATTTCTGAGCTGTGAATTGTTTTAAGTATTAAAATTGAGAGGATCATAAACATGTCAGTCTATTTAGGAAATGAAAAAGGGAGGGGTCTTTGATGAATTTTTGCAAACACAACTGGTTTGTAGTCATAAAGTCTGGTGATGTGGAGATAAAGCAGCATTATGTTTAGTATTAAGATTAGGTAGTACTTTGTCTTCTACATAACCTCCGTAAGGTGAAATGATATTGTTGCTAATCCTATGAAATTTGATGAAAAAGCTAATGAAATAAATAGAAGTTTTTTCATGAGCCGCAATATACCAGAGATGAGGTTTTACATGCTTTTACTTCTACTCTGCATACTTTCACTGTATGAGGTTTTGGGGAAGGTTTACTCGTACAGAATGCAGAATCACTTCTTACATGCCACCACTTTTTGCCATGTTAATTGCTTTTTTAATTAGTTTCACATGTTTTTCCAGAAATAATAAGCATTAATATGCAGTATATCTCAATGTAATACATTTTCAAAAGGTGGTTACAAGATTTATTTAATCTAGAGCAGACTTACATACCTGCAGTTTCCTTTGGCTTTCCCTAGGCATCTATAATAACAGTATAATGTATTCCAGGTCTAACCCATATCTTTAACGAAGAAGAATTCTGTAAAAATCTAAAATCGTTCTTTGAAATTAATGTGAATACTAGAGGTCTGAGGATTGGAGAATTCAATCCCTAACCATCAAAAATGTATTGTAATTGTGTATAGTGAAGGTCTTAAATGTCCTGACTAGAAAGAATATTAATACTGAATGGTAGCAGATAGATCTTGATTTAATAAAATGTCTTTATTTCCTGCTAACTGAAAATGAACACAGGATTGTTTAAAAAAGATGAACCATTGAAATCACCTTGTTAGATATAAATACTTAATAGCATCCATTATAATGAGATAAAAAGTGATGGTTGTAAGGTCAAGTGTGAGAAAGAGAGAGTTCAAAGACAGTGTAGACCCTTCAACATAATATAACCTAGCTTTAAAGGGGAGAGAGGGAATGCATTGCTTGATGAGAAGAAAAGCCTCATGTAAGATTGACAAATATTCAGGATTTGTGTGTAATGAGAAATGGAATCTGATGAATGAAATGTCATGGTAAAATCATTTTAATCAATAATGGAATGTGACATTATTCAGACCATAGTATTGTGTCTTCTCCTTTTTATTCCTTCCCTGTGGTATGCTTTCCTTCCATTTTCTTTTTTTAAGTAGTTTTGGAGTCAGATGTTGTTTTGAGGCGTTTTTTTGTTAACTTGAGATTGGTTATGCTAATGTAATGTTATTGCAACCTTTCTTCTGCAGCTAAAATATTAAATGTGTAATGTCACAATTCTAGACATAAACCTAGGAAAACAGATGTAGTAAATGAAAGAACAGCATTTTCTAGGAATATTTATGTATTCAAGAAATAATTTGCCTTTTGCCCTCCCCCCTCAGTTGATACTTTTAAGTATGAGATTGGGACTGGATTACAGTAGATGTCATGTGTGTGTAGGGCGTACTTGTTCAGACTCTTGGGTAATGTAACAATGACCCCAGTGTAAATAACTGTGGATAAATTATGTACTATTGCATGCTAGTTGTTATTTACTTTGTTGCAATGTTTACTTTACCATAATAAAATGACATTTTATTTTTCATTATTGAGGTCTTGTGTTACAGCAGTGAAAATGATGATTTCATAATGCCTTCCGATGGCAATGCTTTGTCATCCTTATGGACCCTTTTATCTGAAAATACTGAAGTTCGTTTTGAACATTAAGCAGATAGTCTGTCAGTTTACCTTCATAATTTCATGGAGAAAGTAATTGAGAGACATCATTGTAACTCAAGGTATGTTTTTGGCAAAACCAGCACTAAGTTCTCTTCAGTCCTACTTTTGGTCCCAAGACCACTTTACTGTGGATCTTTGTGGACCTCCCAGCTCAGATTTTGGAGTGTGAAAGAGACACAAATCTGTATATCACATTCCTTTTCAGCTATTTGTAAGCTTTCTTAAAGTCTTAGTGATGCGCAAAAGCAGCCAACTAGGAAACACTGCAGAATGAATGAGCCTAATGGAAAAAACTGTTCCTTAATATTGAAAACTTACCGTGCCTCCAGAACATCGAGATGTTGATTTTAGAAAAATAGATTAAGAAAAATCTTTCAAGGACTTTAACTGTTGTCATATGACATCAGTCACATTTATGCTGAAACAGACTGAGGGAAGTAATACACAAAACTTCTAAAGGAGGACAGGGAAAACTTTATCCCCTTGTTACTATGTCGGGATTTTAAAAATTTATCTTCTTGCACTTGTTCTATGAATGTCACCTAATTTTTTCTTAAATTTTGAAAAAAAAATATATAATATTTCTGCATGGTATTTTATCAAAGCAAAACAGTTGATAAAGGACATCTTACAAATATTTCTTTATCTTTGTTTGTTTGATAGTTAGTAGCTTATTATTTGGCAATGCTTGAATTGATCTTTTTCCTTTACTATAGCAACAGCATGGACTGAATATAATCCATATATTAATATCGGGTGTTTATTTTTGTTTGGATCAATTTAGCTTAATGTCATTCATATCATTAAGATTTTGCAGAAATAATATTGATGGAAGTTATTGATCCCTCTTGCAGAAGCCATTGTATCAGTTGTGCTGAAGGCTTACAATAGTTTGATCCTACATTAGCCACAACGATTGTTAGATATAGTCTATAGGCTCAACACAGCCAAACCCAAGTAATCGTTGATTGAGACATTGGGAAACAAAACCCAGATCCAGGAATGAATTTTGAAACACTGGGCTTCAGTAAGCAGGCTGTTGACCTCCTCAGGCATTGTACCTCTTTTCTACAGATAATGTTAGCCTTGCTCCACATTGGTAGCTATTTTGGCAGCTAAGGTTTTTACCTTCATATAAACCTTTCTCTCTTCCTGGGATTTTGGAAATGGCAGCACAGGAAGCATGGTTCTCCTCCCTCTTCTTTTTCTGTCCTTTCTAGCCTAAATTAATTTCTCACACCGCAATGTTGGGAAAGAGGAACAACAATGGCAGAGTGTTTCAGTGGGAGGAAGGGAGGGAGAGGTGAACCAGATGCTACTGCCTCCCCTTTCCAGTGCTGCCCAGCCTGAGGAGTCTGGAGAAGAGGAGCACCCTTCTCCTGGCTGCCTCCCTGCATGCCACCTGGGCTCAGGGTGCCAGACATGAAGGAAGGACTTCCCAGAGCTGACCTCTTTCCAGCCTTCAGTAGTTCCTTTTGGATTGCGAAGACTGGTCCTTCCTATTCCTACCTGATAAAACAGTTCTCTTTCTGTCCTCCTTGCTGTCTATGTGCTGGTGCTGGGACAGTTGCGTTTGCATGTGTACATATTTTTTTATGTTTCCTGAATACATAATTTTATGTAAACACACAAACACAAGAAAAGTAAAATCCCACTTTTAGAGGTGTGCAACACTGCACAGTGCCCCAAAGGGATACAACAATATTGTTAGGTGGCTAACACAGAAATTGCAATGTCCATGCTGTGGCAAATTAGCATGTTATTCATGCCTTAAAGGTCCTATACAGCCCACTAAAAATTTGCTTTGTATTTTCTGACTTTGGACAAATATCTTAAGGATATTTATAACTGCATGTCATTAATACTTCTATTAAGAGAATGTAGTGCAATTTTTTAAGGTTACAGATTAAGAGCCATGTAGCTTGAAGATTTCTATCACAAAACAGGTAGAGCAAAAAATGTTAATATAGGTTTCCTCATGCTATATTGCAATAGGGATATTTAAAAAACGAATGAGCCTTGCTGAAGGTCTCAGTACTCCAGAAACTCAGTTATTGATGATCCTTAAGTCAGAGTACATACTGTCATGACATAACAATACCTATTGCTCAATGCTGGTATTAATTTTTTACTTTCGTAGAGGGGGGTAGGCCAGAAAGAAATGAAATAAACTTTCATTGTTAGGAAGCAAGTATGATTTCTTCAAGTTCTTCTATTTTCATTACCTGTAAGGTCATTTGTGATGTACTAGAAGGATGAAAGTCTAAAATTTAATTCATTAAGCTTAAAAATGTTTTTTATATTATGCATGGCTTTCTTGTTTCAGATGTGGCAGTTTTAGGGAACATTGCAACTAAATGAGTAATTACAGGTTAAGACTTTGGTTTAAAGTTAGTTTGTATGAAAGCTAGAAAGTATTTGAGAAGAGCGGCTGTACAGTATAAACACAGTTTCTAAATACTTGTTTGTGTAAGCATTGAAGAGTGCTATTTTTTCCATTTTTTTTTTTAAATTTGAAGTAAAAACTCTAATAAGGGTGCCTGCATAAACATGAATAAGTACATGTAGTAAAGAGAAGGGAAAAATATTAAGTATTTGTCTATGTACTTCAATGTCAGAATGTTAGGCTTGTAATCTGGTACAATTAGAATTTTATCCCCATTATCTAACCAAAACAAATCCTTTCTTAAAACTGTGAATGAGTTTAGAGAGATAGTGTGCTCACAACTGACAATTGATCATCAGCTGCTAAAGTTTGCAGAACTGTTTAATTCAAAAAGTTGCTTGCCTTATTCAAGGTGCATCAGCCCCTCAGCTTTTCTGTTGTAATTAAGCATCTTCTAGCCTTACAAAAAAAGTGCTTTAACTGGAAAGATGTATTGTATTTATATTCTTTTTTGAAGTAAATGCAGGATAAGTTAGTGTGGCATTGGGACTTCTAATTGAAATTTATGGCAGTTTTAGCATAAAATAACAAAACTACATTGACTGAGAAATGTGAACTGAATTTTAATGTGTGTTTAACTGCTGGATGTTAGTTTCAATGAGTATGAAATAACATTTGCTTTATAAAAGACATAGTAGTTATTATACACAGGAACTGAAAACTGTCTTCAAATTCACCATCTGCTATTAAAAGATTACTGAGTTAGAGGATCTTGCAGAGTGCAATAATTGCTAACCAGGGCTACTAGATGAGATAAGTAATAACTCTAACCCTCAATCCCTGTATGAACTGGGTTAATTTGAAAATACTGATCTGCATTTAAGTACTTTTTGATGAAGTTATCAGAAACAGCATTTCAGATTTTGAAGCTGAAAATACACCTGAGCGTGACTTCACAAACTTTTTAGTACACCTTGGACAAAGCTATTATCTAAATTTCAGACACATTTGAGTGTAAGGGTGTGTATTATGTGTAACATCTTATTGTTAAGAGTAGGTGTTGTGAAGAAAATCACAGCTGAACTCTGTGACTATTAGCTTCCTTGACATCAAGAATATTCCGATAGGTATCCCCAGTAGGTAACATCCATACAAGGAAGCCAGTGTGAATTAGTTCTGGGAAGAGCCTCTCACTTTCCCTGCTGATGACAGTTCTGTCTTGCAAATACCTCTCTGTACTTGCTTCAGCTTTTAAAGAACACCATGGAGACAGAAATGCTTGACTCAATTTCCCTTTCTTGAAGTAGATGTTGAAATAGAGAAGTGGCTTATTTGAGAAATGTGAACGTGCTTAAAGTTTTGAGGATTAACTGGAGTTATATGATGTGTTTTTAAAAAAAAGAAACTATTTTTATATCAATAACGACTTCTGTGTTAAAATTGAGGGTTTTGTTATCTTAGTTCTTCAGAACACAAAAAAATTACATAGAAGGTGGTGTGATAGCACCAGCTGGTTGTACACCTGAAAGAGAAACCAGTAGCTGGCTTCACAGGACTGTGACAGAACAGCCCCTCACCTAAAGATGATCAGTTGTTAATCAAATGTTCTCAGTGACAGTATAATAATAAAAGAGCCCATTTTGATTTCTTTCATTTCCTAATATGTTCATGTTAGGATTAAAATATTGAAGATGGGCCAACAAGTGTCAGTGTCAAGGTACTAAACACAGTGCTAAAGCATGATGGATATCTAGTAACACGTTATTGCTGTCTATTATCTGCTCTTGGCTAGATGAGTGATTCTTTCTTGGCTTCAAAATAAATAATGCAGAGGATCCAAGGAGGCCATCTCGAAGTTCCCGAATCTAACTTGAAACTGATGAACACAGATATTACTAGTTGTTGTTGTTCTCTTTTAAGTAACAAAAAAAATAGGGCAGTAGTAGAATTTGGTGCCTCTTTTTGTTGAAAGTAGAACAGTTTGTTTGGAAAATAAAGATTAGTTCCACCAAGTTCCTCACCATAAGTACTAAAATAAGAAGAGACTAATTAAAAGAAATTAAAAGAAAGAAACTACTATATTATAGGTTATGGAAAGAAAAATAAACAAAAAAGTTATTATGGTATTTCCACCACATCACACCCCCTGCCATGTTTTCCTGAGGTTTTTGGCCAATTATGTTTCTCCTCAAAACATTTGCCTTTTTTTGATGGGGTTTTTAAGGCACAGGAGGGAAATTTGCCTTAAAGAGTAGCAAAATACTTTATCCAATAATTTCCAGGGACAATTTCTGATGTTAAGCAATTTTAAAATATGTATCACTCCTTTTGATTATGAATGTGTATCTTTTAGAAGGGCCAGATACTTAGTATCATCACTTAGTATCTTCATGACTCTCCAAATTACCCTGCAGAGGTTAGAAAGGAGGTCCAGTTTAGCTAAAGCTACACATTTAACATAAATAAAAGCTATTCACAAAGATTAATAAATCAGTGCCTGTTACGAGTTAAAGCCAAGTGATTGTTAATGTACCAAAAAAAAGCCATTATGTCTAGCACAAACAATACAGGCAATTTCAGCCCTGGGAGCTCTTCTTGGATATTAGTTAGCGGTAATATGTTCTCTATAGAGCTGAACAGTCTAATACAGGAAGTCCTCTTTACATACAGGACGTAGCATAGACAAAAGCTTGCTATCTGCTTTTTTCTTTCTTGTGATGTCAGATTTAGTTCTGTTTCTTTTACATATGTAATACAGATATTGTAATTAGTACACTAAAGGTCTGATAAAACTAGACTAATGTGAAAACTCATTTGATGTTTTTCTGAACAAAATGCCAAAATCATGAGACTTTTGAGAAAATTTATGATTGAGAGAAGAGGAGAACATGGTCCAGGAACAACCTCTATTTCAAAATAACTCTAAAAATAGTATTGTATGCTAGTCATGATTAATAGGAGGGATAAGAGGATATCATGTCACGCAACTCTGAGAATCTTCACAGAATCACAGAATCAACCAGGTTGGAAGAGACCTCTGGGATCATCAAGTCCAACCATTGCACTGACACCACCATGCCAACTAGACCATGGCACTAAGTGCCATGTCCAGTCTTTTCTTAAAAACATCTGGAAATGGTGACTCCACCACCTCCCTGGGCAGCCCATTCCAATGTCTAATGACCCTTTCTGAGAAGAAATTCTTCCTAATGTCCAACCTAAACCTCCCCTGGCAAAGCTTGAGGCTGTGTCCTCTTGTCCTATCGCTAGTTGCCTGGGAGAAGAGGCCGACTCCCACTCCACTACAACCTCCCTTCAGGTAGTTTTAGACGGCAATAAGGTCACTTCTGAGCCTCCTCTTCTCCAGGCTAAACAACCCCAGCTCCCTCAGCCGTTCCTCCTAGGTCATACTCTCCAGACCCTTCACCAGCTTGGTCGCCCTCCTCTGGACTCGCTCCAACACCTCAACATCTTTCTTGAAGTGTGGGGCCCAGAACTGGACACAGTATTCAAGGTGCGGCCTCACCAGTGCCGAGTAGAGAGGGACGATCACTTCCCTAGACCGGCTGGCTACACTATTCCTAATAGAGGCCAGGATGCCATTGGCCTTCTTGGCCACCTGGGCACACTGCTGGCTCATGTTTAGCCGGCTGTCGATCAGCACCCCCAGGTCTCTTTCCACTGGGCTGCTTTCTAACCACTCTTCCCCCAGCCTGTAGCGCTGTATGGGGTTGTTGTGGCTGAAGTGTAAGACCCGGCACTTGTTCTTGTTGAACCTCATGCCGTTGGTCTTGGCCCATCTATCTAACCTGTCCAGATCCCTCTGTAGGGCCTTCCTACCCTCCAGCAGATTGACACTCCCACCCAGCTTGGTGTCATCTGCAAATTTACTGAGGGTGCACTCAACCCCTAAGTCTCGATCATCTATAAAGATATTGAACAGCACCGGCCCCAGAACTGAGCCCTGGGGAACAACACTAGTGACCGGCCGCCAGTTGGACTTTGCCCCACTCACCAACACCACTCTCTGGGCTCGGCCATCCAGCCAGTTTTTAACCCATCGAAGAGTCCACCCATCCAAGCCCCGGGCAGCCAGTTTGTCTAGGAGGATGCTGTGGGAGACAGTGTCGAATGCCTTACTGAAGTCTAGATAGACTACATCCACAGCCCTGCCCTCATCTACTAAGCGGGTCACTTGGTCATAGAAGGAGACCAGGGTGGTCAAGCAGGACCTGCCTTTCATGAATCCATGTTGGCTGGCCCCGATGCCCCGATTGTCCTGCATGTGCTGTGTAATGGCACTCAGGATGATCTGTTCCATCACCTTGCCTGGCACCGAGGTCAGGCTGACAGGCTTATAGTTCCCTAGATCATCCTTCCGACCCTTCTTGTAGATGGGCGTTACATTTGCTAATTTCCAGTCAGCTGGAACTTCTCCAGTTAACCAGGACTGCCGGTAGATAATAGAGAGTGGTTTGGCAAGTTCATTTGCCAGTTCCTTCAACAGTCTTTAGAAAATGTTACTTCTCTTAGGACATTAACTCCTCAAAAATTTTCTAAAACCTTTCAGCCACCATATGAACCATACGTGCTCCATTTGTGTTCACTTTGAAAAATTAATTTGAAGCTGGATCCACTAAGTTTACATGAACTTGCGCACATGTGGAGCTGTTGAAATGAAATATCACTTTCTGAATGGGATTGCCACATTCTGAAATAATTTGGAGTTTGGAAGAGAGTCAGAAGCTGGCAATAAATTTACAGGAAGTAAATAAAGGATGTAGATATAATAATTTAAAAAAAAAACACCAAAAATTTCAGTTTGGGTAGTGCTTGAATTAAAGTGCACAGAAGACTGTATAGGTAAAGATGCTTTCTTAAGCCCTCCTAACCCCCAGCCATAAAAGTGATACTGGTTTGTGACAACAACCTCCCTACTGCCTTACCTATGTTATTTATTGTAATACCTATGTGTGAAAATTCTTGGTTCATGGAAAATGCCTGCTTCTGTCTCGGTATGGTTTTCAGACCTGATTTCTGTTTTCACGAGGAACTTGAAAGCTGCTCATCTTCCTTTAATCTCAGAAAACCTTCTTACTGGCATAATGGTATGTAAATCCTGTATTTTCAGAAGGCATATACACAAAACCAGGCCCTGAAGAGGGTTGGTTTTTCTTAATAAGACTGCAAGTATATATGCAAAGTAAATAATTCCCACTGCCTAATTTCTTCTCACTATTTCTCCCAGCTGGTGGAGCTTCCAAATGCAGGACAATTCTTACCACAAATATTCTACAAATTCATATGGTTAACTTCACATTTTCAGAAAATAAAGTAGTAGGACCATAGAATCAGTTCTCTCTCTCTCCCCCTCGCTACAAGAAATTTGGTAGATTTAACTTTCGTGTTTGCAATCTGTTTGCTTTCTTGACAAACCTTCCAGAAGTGTTTATGTGAATAATTGACTAAAATAAAATTATCCTTTTCAGTACAGCTCCCAAGACTCATTATGACTTTTTCTTTAAATGGGTGGAATGCTGGATTCCCATGGATTCCTTTGTCATGGGAAAGACTGAAACCCTGTTAAGGGAAGAGTTGTGGGTGGCGCCACCCCCGATACACCATGCTGCTTATTGGGAGTCCTTATCCCAAAATGATGGCAGTCACAGGGATAACGTTCTGTGCGTTCTGAGGAAAAAGATGTGCAATCTGTCTGTTGGCTGATTTCCTTGCTTATGATACAGCTTTCAACATGGTAATGAAAACTCTTGTTTTTGTTATAGCAGAACTTTTAAATGGAATATTTTACACCACAGCACAAAGAGAAAATCTGTTCCTCATAAAACTCAGAAAAATATAAGCAACTTAGCCGAACTGTTTTTGTGGCATCATAGATTTATTATTCATGTCAGAGTGAGCAATTTGATAATGTTGACAACTTCCTGCAATGCAGAGGCTATATAATTTCACAGAGGAATTTTTTCATCAGGCCAATAACTTCCTGTGTAGTCAAAGTATATCCACAAGAAGATAACGACCCTGGGGATTTCAGTTGCTGTCATGCCCCTAGGAAATTGTTTACTGTGTTTTTAACTGGTTTAGAAACTGAGTTTATCTAATTCTTCAGCTTGCAGCTGTTGGATCTCTCCTAAGAAAGACTGTATTCTCTCTACACCCTAGTGATAACAGGGAAGGAATGAGTGAGGATTCGGGGGTTTAATCTGTTCCACTAGTGTACAACATGGGAGATCATGAAGGATTGCTTAATAAGGATGAGTGGTTTGTTAACTTGTATTCCTTTGGTATACGTTTGATTCTTTGTCAGGATGGGTGATATGCATCTTTTTGCTGGTATGCTTGTAAAAGATTTTCAAAGATACATTGATTGGATGCTCTTTGTAAAGAGTAACATAGGAAGAGGGTAGATAGATGGTATAAGAATGTTTGTTACTGTGTGTTAATGACTCAAAATTCATTATCACTTTCTAATACACAGGCAATGGAGAAATTTCCTGCCTGAAAATTAGAGCATAATTTGGCTGATGTGCTAATGCCACAGCCATCAGAGAATAGTAATGGTGCAAGAATTATGGGTATTTCTGAAGATAAACCAAGTATTTCCCAAAATTAGATCACATTCATAATGAAAATGGAGAACTTGTGCTGCAGCCATTATCTTAACAACATCCATCTGTAAAGTTGCTTCTCTGTTATTATAACCATATCTTAGCTCAGAAGTTTGCAAATTATCACACACTCAAAATAAGTAATAAGGTTATCAGAAGGTGGCGGGAGATGCTGCTTGGAAGGAAATACTTAAAGGAGCTAATCCAATGCCAATGCATCTGTTAAAATGCTGTTAATTTTAGGACACCATTTATGGGAAAGCAAAGAAAATAATTTCAGCAGGTGGTATAAGTTTTGGGGGCGGTTGTGAGCACTTTTTGTCCAAGCTTTGCTATTTTATTCGGGAAGGGCTTCCTTAAAATTAGTACTCTGAGGCTTTGCCTCTTACGTAATTTTTCCCAGATAAGAAAAAGTAAAATGAGTGTAATTTTCAAGCAATAATCATTTCAGCAGAGGACAAAAATGCATGCATCCGTGGGTTATTTTGGAAACTGCCTTGCTTTATTCCTGTGTTCTTGGTGATATCCGTGAAGGCCAATCAGCAGTTTTTCAGCTGTGGACAAAGTGTATCTACAAGGATGGTTGCAGGCAGCTGCTCCTCCACTTCTCTCACGAGCTGCGTTTCAGCTTTGAACTGTGCAGATTTACACCAGATCTGGCTGTCTTCCCAGACTGGTGCAGTAAGCTCTTTAAAGGAAAACCTTGCCACAGTATTCACAGGAGTATATATACTCAAGAGCCTGAATGTATGCACGAGCATATGTTTTTGGAAGCTTTCACGGGTTACATGGAAGCAAGTGCTTTTTCTCATGTTTACAGGTGAAGAACTAGTGTACGTCTACCTTAGAAGGTGAGATGGTCAGATATTTGCCTTGCCCTTGCTACAGGCTTTCATAGAAGTCTGTATCCTTCTATGTAGGTCTGCCCCAAATACACAGAAGTTTAGACCCTCTCCCAAGAGGATACAAATAATTTATATCACAGCCAGGAACAGATCCAAGATCTCTTAATTTCTATTCTGTATTATTAATGTCTTGCAGATATCTGTCATGTCAAACTTTCCAGGAAGCCCAGGAGTTGGGTTCAGTTTTTAATAGCAGCTATTACTCTGATTTCTTAGAATTAGCTTTAATCATTTTAGAAGAGCTGTACAGCAATCTGAAATGTCATCTTAATGCAATATTTTGATATAGCTCTCTCATGGCATATATGTTAACTCTTAGTTGCAGGCATAAGCAAGAAAAGCCCTAAAAAAAAAACCAGTGAGAGAATAATAAAGACCATTTATGATCTTTTTCATAGTACTAATTTCGGCTTTGTTTCTTGGGTGTTTTCTGTTAATATCTCTCCTGTTGAGGTTTCCAGGAATAAATGATGAGAACCCTCAGTGCACTGTTTAGTAGTGTATTTGAGTCCTGAGAACAAAGTAAAGTGTTTTTCTGTTCCCCACAAGCATTTAGCATCTCCTCAAATAACGTTTTAGTAATGGAGAATTATTAATGTAATGTAAAAGGTCTGAAGGCTGAAAGCATATGCATCTTAATTTTACTATGTTTTCATCTACCCTGACTTCACACACTTGAATTCTGCATTTGAGCTTATTTACAATTTGAAATTACAAAAAAAAAAGTTAAATCATAATCTTAAAACCTTTCTATGTAAGATGGCAATTTCACTTGTGGCGTGGTATATACAATTATTTGCCGTGAGAAAATAGTGAGACAGCCAGATACAAATGAAAAAAGATACATTCATTCTTGCATGGAGCAGTACATATAACTTAATGAGCATCTTGCATTTGTTCTGAAATGTATTTGGTCACTGAATATGCTGTGAAGGAAAACTCGCTTATCTGCAAGCTTGATATGTACATTCATATCACATCGCAAGAACTTTTATGAGAGTGACAGATGTATAAGCATATAAAAGTAAGTGAAAGGAAAATGCATTCAAAATGAATTTCCTTTGTCTGGGAGCTATGCAGTTGGGCCAATAAAAACACTTTTTTCAAGTCTAGCTCATTTCTCCAGTGAAGACTGAGAAGACACCTTTTAACTGCTATGAAAACTGATTTCTACTTTTGGTTCTCTGTGCACCACAGGCTTCTGCTGAAAATTATTTCTCACATGTAATGTTTCAACCCCAACTGTGTTCACCCTTGAAATCAGCCTACTATATACAAGTATTTTGGATTGAAATGCACACATTTCTTCTTTCAATTTAATGAAAAATTTCAGCCCTCTTAGTTTATTGATAGACCATCATGCAGGCTTCACAGCTCTGCTCATTGATAAGAACACCTACTGATAAATTTTATTAACCTCCCACTTTGAATTCTGTTAAATAATTAAAATAGGTAAATTACAAAAGGTTATAAAAATATGTATTTTAAACTGTTCTCTTAGTTCTTGCTGATGCTGATTTCACTGCTGCTTTTAGTGATTATTGTATATGTAGTACTTTGTCCAAGTCTGCTTGGACGGACCACTGCTTGAGTCCTGAATGCTTAGCCTTCTGCAATAGTCCCATACTAGCTGTTAGTTTTGTTTGTACTCCTTTGAGGATGTAATTCATTGAGGATTCAGTAATTCAAGAAAGCCTAGAAAGTGTTCACTACCCAGTCAGCATTATTTTCTACTAATTATGTCTCAGTTCAGACCAAATATATTCTCTCTACTGCACAGGCACAAAGACAATAGCACTGAAGTCTTGGTCATGCATAAAAATGAAACTGAGCTAAGACATCTGGGCTTAGATTCCAGTTAATGGTATTTGCTTATCTGGAATGTTTCTTGGTTTATATATTTCTTAAACTTGTATTAGTGGTTAGGCTGCATTGCCAGGAATATGTGCCGTTTCATTGATCTTTGCTCCTGTGGAGGACAAGAATTAAACTCACTCTCAGGCAGTTTTTGGGCCTGAAGGAGCTAGGAGTGAAAGGCTATTCTCTTTACTTGGATATATATTGAATCTGGGCTACAGTCTGTTAAGACCTTTTCCTAGCAGTTAGAGAAATAGGAAGACTTACTCTTATCTCCTTAGATTCCAGTTGGCTAGGAATTTAAAATGTTGTTGGAAGTAATATTAAACTTTGTCATTATGGTTTGGAACAACTGCTCTACAACAAGAGAAACGTGTGTTAGTATCACACCAAGAAGAGTGACTGGCACTTGCTTATTACCTGATCTTTACTTACTAGATATATAAAAATATAACCTTACCATTCAAAATAGGTAGAGTACTATAGCCAGTTCATACCGCAAAGGAGATTTGGAGCTGACAGATTTCACTACTTTTTCAATCAGTATAGCACCCTAGTCTGTAGAAAATTGTTCATAGAATCATATGTACCTATTACAAACACATACCTATTATTTGGTTTCTTTTATGTAAAATTCTAACCTCAATTGCATTATGTATGGGAGATGTTTGGCCTAATCACAATGTATTTTTCTTAAAATGGATTCCTTGAAACACATTCTCTGACATAGTATTTCTTTGAAAGGTGAGGGAAGCAAGCTTCAAATAAATTACTACTAAAATATCATGGAATATGTGAGATTAAGCTAGTGTGGAGCACAAGAAGGTGCCTTGTGTTATTTAGAAAACAATGACATGAATATTAATTGCTGCATAATAACGTACAGGTAACTTGGCAGTGTTGTGTATTCTCAAACTTTTCTTTAAAATAATCTTTTTCATCTTTGAGCACGGTTTTGAAAGGCTTAGATATAAAAATCTTTAATCACTAAGCTTTTATTTGGAGTCTGAGGGCCATGAATTCAGATAAAAAGATATGTTGGATAGGTTATGTTGAGAACACTTTTGTTAAAACATCCTTGATATCTCCTCAGTCTGCCTTAGTATATTTTTTTCTTTTGAAGCTAGCTATCACAGTTTACTCTAATCTCACTTCCAGTTTATTTTCAAAAAGCAAATCAGTCTTCCAAAGACAATATGACAAAAAAAGGGTCTGGGAAAGAAGATCCATCTCATCTGCATACCTATATATGCATACACAAAATGTCTGGAGATGTAAACAGGGGAATTATATTTTACCAACTCCACTTAAAATAAAATATTGCTCTTAGGCTCAGGTTTGGTTTGCTAACTTCTAACCTAAACCTCATTTTTATTTTTAGCTTATAAACCTGTGAAATCAGGGTCTGGAAACAAAAATGATAAGACACATTACTTCAGCAGCACAACCAGACGCCACTATAATATTTTATCAAGATAACCCATGAAGAAAATTTACTGTTAACTTGGGACCATACATAATAAAACACAAACACAGATAATTACTTTAACTCCTTTGCTTTATAGGGTAGAGATTATAGCAGCAAAGAAAGAGCAGACTGGACTGATTGTCAGAAAAACGTTCTTTCCAAATGACCTGGTGACCCAACAATTTAATTTTATTTTGTTTAAATTATATGTATTGAGATTCCAGCCATGAAATTGATTGCATAATGGCACTCCCCCTGAGCCCGGGGGAGTCCTGCTGAAGCAGCGATGCTGGAATATGCCCAGGCTTTTGTGGGTTTGGAACCATAAACACCAGCGGAGCTCACAGCAGTACCTACTGCCAAGGAATTTCTGCTTCTTGTTCCTACATCTCGGGTTATTTATTGATATTTTATTTCTTGGGATTGCACTTAGGAAGCATGGATCTCGGTCAGAGATGATCTTTAAGGTAGAATAGGCCAGCTCCAGTGAGCCTTTATTGATTTAGTGCTTATTGGGGAGGCAATATAGTGTCCAGAGTCATCAGGTGGTGAGAGAGAAAGGCTGCATGCTTCTAAGTAATGAGCTGTAACAACCTAGAGCTCTTTCTAAGTCTCCTTTCATCTTCTCACGTTATAATGCAGTACCAAGTACAGAGAGGATAAGTACACGGATTAGATTGACTGGGTCCACAGTCATTAGAGAAGTATATATTCCCTTGGCCCATTAGCAGGTGGAAAAACAATAGATAATAAGTATGCAGTATTTAGTGTTGTCCATCTTCTGTATCTTCTTAGCCTGATCTATAATTGATCACCTTTTAGGATCAAAAGTGTTCTCCCCATGTTGACTACTGCATTTCCCTATTTGTTAAGAAAGATGAAAGATTTAAAGTAAGATGTACTTCTGATATCTGAGCTGAGAGAGAATAGAGAATTTCATATATGAAATCACTGATCTATCTCCATTGGAAAGGAGTACTGGAGGAGGAATTTTATTTTTTTTGCATCAGATTTTATGATTAATTTGACTATTTCTTCTCCATATGATTTTGTTTCATGTGTTTTGAGTATGAAAACCTATCAAATCTATATTACTTCTGTGTCACTCTCCAGGTGAATTAGCAAAGTCTATCTGAATAGATAGAAATAGGTAATATTTTCCTGTTCATTGCATTATATCTTTTCTCACCTTATCTTTAACAAAGTAAACATTTGTTATATGGCAGGAATGGAAACTAGGAGCAGTTTCAGTGATTTCTTCACAGAGCAAGGCTACAAAGTCTGATTAACAGCAACACTGACGAACTTTAAAAACAAATATGCAGCTTGGTGCTTTCCAGCTGTCCAGGAAGATTCTCAAACAAGAGGGCAAGCAGCTTCTTCTCAATGAGACTGCTGAAACTAGGTGGCTCTAGTGATTAGTCAGATTTATCTAGGTCATTAGTTCAAATCTGATTCGTATTGTCCTCTTAAAGGTCTTTTTGACTAGGTTAGATTAAATGAAGTAGTAGCCTATGTAGTTCCTACTGGAAAAACTGCTCATATCACAAAAAAAACCCCAAACATTTAATGTTGTTTGCTGAGGAAAGTTCAATGATCCTTTAAACTCAGACCTCCATTTTCTCTCTCATCCCCTTCCTCTGTCAGCCTCCTCATTGCTGTTTGAGTCATTTTTCTGGTATTCTCTCTGTCTTCCAGAACAGTATACAATAAAGCTGCGGTGTTGAAATGTTTTGTGATTATATACTGCTTTACCTTTTAGTAAAGCCTAGGGAAGACAGTTAGGTAAAACCTAATAAAAAAAAGAAAAACAGCTGAAAAGTTTTAAGAATATCAGAAATTATCATACTGATAATCAGGGGGTGAAGAACAGGTCATTTCTGGTTTTTATTTGGGTGTGAGTTTGATGTTTTTATAGTATACCTGTTCCGTGTAATGTAGGAAATAGGTGTTACTACCACCATCCCAACTGGTCAAGAACGTGCCCAGTATCTGCTTGAGAATCAGTGTCATGCTGGTTGCCTGTGTCCATCGATTCAATGGTGAGCAAAAGGCTGTAGTAGAAGAATGAACTTACCTGAGGTGAGAACTGAGGAAGCTAAGCCCTGTTGCTTTGTACCACTTTCTGTGGTGTTCAGTGATGACTTTGAGCCAGAGTCTGGCAAGACCATTTTCTTTCAGTGTCAGAGGTCTACCTGATGAGGATTTTCTGCTACAACCATTTCCCCTTCCTTTTAACTTCTGTATCAGTTCCTTTGTTTTCCATTAATTTAGTCTGGTGAATCAGAACTTCTGTGAAGGATTTTAGCAACACAGTCGGTGAGCCACTTGGTCTAGCTTTTTGGCACCCACTGAAATAAAAAAAAAAAAAAGTAGTACTCTTCCAGCCTGACACAGTACAAATGCACAGAGCATATGGCATCTTGCTGAAGTAACTGGATTTGTTTTAGTTTACAAATACTAACTTAAGTATTAAATGCCAGCATTTTTTCTGATGTAACTGTTCTTTGGTGATGAGGAAAAATAAAATTCCCCCTTCTGCATTATAGGCTTCCTTTTGATCCCCAATGGGGCTGGCAAATGGGTAGAATCCTAGCTTTGCTGTTTGTCCCATGCCAGGGAACAGATTCATCTGGCTTTCCCTTCCCTCTGTCCATTCAAAAGAACTTCCGGTTTCCTGGAAATTCATAAATATAGAAAGATTTTTTCTATTTGATTTGGACTGGCATCGATTTTAATTGATATTTTAAATTTAAATAAGAAAAAAAGTGAAATGAAGAAATCCTGATTTTACACCAGTTTTTAAGTGATAATTGAATATGAAACAGTCACAGTGGATCTCTTCATACGCATAGTTGACAACCTGACTTTTATGCTATCTTTTTTTTTCTGTTCCTGGATAGCCTGAGTTATCAGAGGAGGAGAGAACTGTGTTTGCCAACCAACTACACAGTTAGTTCCACAGTTAAGGCCACAGTTATTAAGGTATTCCTTGTGGAAAATAGAAAACCTACTACATGGAGTAATTCTGCACAGAATTATTTCAGCACCATGTGACTACAAGTAATTGTACTAATTTTTCTTTCCACTAGTACTCTTAAGGATGTGTTGTCTCGTGCTCAAAAGCGTACAGTTCTAGTTTGTTAGATATCAGGATATAGTTTTGTGCTTAAGTAGTTTTAGATATTTCATCTGGCAATCTATAAAGCAAATTAGTATATTTTCTTTTTATTAGCCTAGTTTTTCTCTTGATTTTACTAATTTTTCAAAAATATTAGCAATCACCTGCATAAGAAAGCTGAGGAGCCAGACACTGAATGAAAGACACTCAACTTTGAAAAGCATACTGTGAATGCTGTTGGCATTTGCAGAGGTTCAGTTAGGGCTGAAACTTTAAAAAGCCCAGATTAAACGTAAACACCAATGTAGTATTGGTGACTGACCTCCCAACACTCGATTAGTTTGAATTCTAAAGCTTACTTTTAGGAAGCTAAGAATTACTATGAAAGGAATCCCAATTTTCTCTCTCACATACTCATTTCAAAAATTATTGTAATAAGCTGCTGGTGAGAAGGAATAACTTCTCTTGTTCTTAATTTTTCTGTGTATCAAAATGATTATATTTTAGGGCCTTTTTCAATGATAAACCTTCAAAGAGAATATCCACAGCTTGCTATTATGCATGCAAGCCTGTGAGTCCTGACCATCTTATCCCAAGTTGCCTATTTACAGTCTTGATGAAACACTGATTAGCTCTGATTAGCTAATGGATCTCTGATTAAAATGTCTAATTAAGAAAGTAAGTTATTTTATTCATGCAGTCAAATTAACTTCCTCCCACAAACTGACATGAAATAGTTGTACATGCTGTGTAAGTACTTGGTTCTGGAAGGTGCACAGTGTTTCCCAAGCAGTGAGAATTTAGAGTATCTAAGTTCATTTCATTAGATATTGCAAGTTATGCAAGCTTATACCACTTTAATGAAATGTGTTTGTGCAAATAATGTTTTCTTGAAAACACTGGTTTATGTTATAAAGCAATGAATATCTTGTTACTGTTGTTTCAATCATGAATTTATGTTGTGTACAGATTTAACCAATTTGAAAAGATATATAATTAAGTATTAACTGACAGAGTAGCTTTACTTCAGAATTTTTATTGCCAAAGCAGAAATTTAGTAATATTTCTCAAGTGATTATTCAGTAACTTTTAGAAATAATGATTTTTGAATGGTCTGCTTACCTTTTGGTGATGATGCAGTGTGATGAACTGAAATGCACAGATTTCTATAGTTTTTAATAGTTTCTTTACAAATTTAATTTGACTGCCCAGCAGTAATAGAATAAAGTGGGTTGATTATGCTGTCATAGTTGAAACAAATTAACCTAGTGCAAGATTTAATAAATCAGTGGGACAAATCTGTTTGCAAACTGATGTGTCCAACAACTAGGTCAGTATTTCATAAAGCTTGCTATGCATCAGCTAGGCCAAACTAGGATCTGTATCTAGCTATAGATATTTTCTTTATTTGATGCTCAGTAGTGATACAGATGGAGTGCAAAAATTATAAACAATTTCCAATTCCCAACAATTGGATACACTTTTAAACAAGTTTCAGGAGATATATCCTCATTTCCACAAGGACGATGGGAAATAATGGGGTCTATGGGAGACGGAAAAAAATCAGCTACTTTTCTTAAGAAATGCACAGTTAATTGCACTTAAGAAATGGACTGTGCAAATTTAATGAAGGCTCTAAGGGTGTGGATTTACTGTGCAAGTGTGGCAGCCAAATTATCTATCCATGGATTTAGGAGTCCCTTAATACTCATAGAGGTGATAGACCATAATGGCTCTGAGGAACTATTTCATCCATCAGGTCAAAAGCAACTTCACATGACAAATTTTACACCTACATTAAAAACTGTCAGACATTCCTCCAGCATCCTAGCTGCTAGAAAAGTTGCTTTTGTTCCTAAACTGCAACATTCACAAACTATCTTCTTCCTCAATTTTTGACATGTTCTCCATTGTTTGACTTTGATTTCAATAAAAATATTGTCTGATATGATGACAAAAGAATTCATCAAGAGTTATCTAATCCACTGAAAACTTTGATTTAACATGGTGAAAGAGAAAATAAAATGGAGGAGGAAAAAATATAAGGCCATCAGGAGTCAAGTTCCCTGAAAAGAAGTTGGAGTCTAAGGAAAAATAAACCTGATAACCATGGCAAAATAAATTTCCAATGTCTAAAATTTCTTCTGGAAATGAGGAGAAAGAAATGAAAATTCCTGTTACAACACCATCCTCACTTTTTTCTATTATGTACCTAGTATATATCACTCCTTAGAGACCCATCTACTCCTACTTCATCTGTCTTTCTAGTAACCCCTGTGCAGAGTACTGTCACAGAAAGAAATAGAGGGGCAAAGTGGAACACCACTGATAGCACTGCCCAGGGGTAATTTAGTGGGCCTTGACAATATTCTTAAAAGTAATATATGGATGCCTATTGTGGCAAAGGTACAGAGGGAAAGAAATCACTTCTGCATGAGCTGTTGGTGTGGGAAGCTTCCAATTTTCCCTCATTACATATGTTATTAGAAAGCTGAGGCAGGCTCATAGTGATCTTCAGCCTTGTTTTGGTTGTTAGTCAAATCATTTAACCTTGTCACCTCCCTTTAACCTTCTGTCTCAACCCAAGAGCATTGACAAGATCAAGGAACATAAAACACTTCATATCCTCTTGATGGTGAAATGTGATACAGCAGCAAGAGAATAGCTTTTGCTTTAACAGAGTTCTTTTGTGTCAGCTGGGTATAATACAATTAGCAACTCATAGGGGGTTTTAAAAAAGCCAATAACAAATTAAAACTATTCTGAGATTTTGAAACAAGGAAAGATGCGTATTCATGTATGGGAATAGCTGCTATTGAAAGAATGGGAAATATCTACCAAGTACTAAAAGAAAAAAACCAAAACAAAGCAATGTAATAAATTGCTAAAGTGTTTCTTTGGAGGACATGCAAGAGAAACAGAAGAAAATCTAAGAAAAGAAAATAGAAGGTTCTAAGAGAAGAAAATACCAGATTAAGGAAGAGAGAGAAAAAATACTTAGACTACCTTATTTAAGAAGAAACCAGGTTGACAGGCACAGCCTTTCACTGGACTGAGTGTACCAAGTGTGAGAGGAAGTCTTTATTGGCACTGTTAAGTATTGATAAGACTTTTGCAAACCACACTGGGAAAAGAGGCTGGAAATAGAGAGTCTTAGAGAACTTGTTTCCAGGAGACTCATTTTAGTGCTGCAAGCCTAACAGATTTGTGTCAGAAAAAAATACTGAATTAGCATCGACATTGTCCAGCAGTTGTAAGCGCCTGCTCAAACAAATCACTGAGAGTGATACTCATCACAAACTAACTTAGATGTTCTTATTGTATAATTTCTTATGGGAGATAAGGTTTCATTTTTGTTCCACAAATTGATCCTAGCTGCTTCCCCCCCCCCGCAGAAAAAAAAAGGGGGAAAAATTATAGTTATTTGTAAGCAGGAATTCTTGCGGTGAGGAGTTAAAGCAAAATGTACAGTATAGTTTACTGTTAGTACTCTCAGAGTTCTCGCTAGAGTGTTAGAAGTAGGTCGAAAATTTTTTGTTAGGGACTGTCTTTTAGAAGACAAGTTGGGATTTTTTTTGTTTTTTGTTTGTTTTTTTTAGTTACATTGACATTCTTCCAGAATTCTCATAGACATAGTGTTTTGAGGAACTGAACATGTAGAACTGAAAATAAAATTAAAACACTTGAAACACTTGAAAAAAACCTAAATTGAAGTTAGCTTTTTGGCAAATGATGGGAGTTACAGTTTAGCTGATTTCTGCCTTCTTTCTCCACAGACGTTTGGTTCCCACTGATTGACAGCATTTAGAATGTCTTATGAATACACCACAACAGCTCAAAAAAAAAAAAAAAAAGGCAGATCATACAGATCATATATAAGAGGAGTTTTTTAATTTTTCAGTTACCACTTCAAGGTTCTGGTTTAACACTGGAAAACCACATTTTCTGTACAATGACACTGTTTTCTGTATATGAAGAGGTATGTTCCTGAGTAGGACATTTTATCATGAGCCTTTATTGCAGTATGACGAGGACTGCATTCCCTCAATTGTAGCTGCTGCTGCTGCAACGTACATGGAACACCCTCATAATGCTTCTTAGCAGCATTGTGTCTCAGAGGGCAAATATTCTCAGTGTCTCCCCTAAAACTGGTGTTGCGAATGATGTCACCCCTAGCAGTTGCCGTACAAGAAACTATTGAGGATATTTTGCTATTGAAGATAGCATGAGGATAAGGCAGCTTCCTCACCCAAAGACATTTTCTCCTAGATTGTTCAGGAAGGCTCATTCACCTCTGCTATCAGTTTGCCTGATAAATAAAGAATGGAAGGAAATAATAGATAGATTTTTTTAATTATTATTATTCTTTTTTACTAGTTTGGATTTCTATGCTTTCTCTCTTTTATAGGTATGTCTGTTTTAGGAATGTGTATCCTTAAAAGATGAATAAAGACTGTTTGAGTATTACTGTAGTTTGATTTTGATAAGCCTTCAATTAAATCAGTGACTGTGGAGAGCAAGAAATGTACCAACATCAGCGATATCTCCTTTTTTATCTTGTCTTCCTTCATATCCAGCATTATATTTTGCCCTTTGCTGTCACAATAACCTACCACTCCTCTTGCAGAAGAATTTTACAATCTATTGAGCAAAACCAAAAGAGAAAAAATGATGCTCAATGGGTAATAAATCCTCCAGGAAAACATATTTATTAGATACTCATGTTGCAGAACTGTGTCTGGGAAAGATCTGCAACTGGTACTTTAACTGTGTTGTATTGCAAGCCAAAAAACCAATCTGCATCAGCTTTTTCCACTTTGCATTAGAGGTGCAAAGAAAGTCAATATTTAAAAGCTAAATACCAAGGCAGGCTTCATATCTCTTTTTGTAATCATTTAACCACACAGGTAATGACCCATAAGAAAAAAATCTATCACGATATTTACCACTTCAGCTGGTACAATTAAATTATGTAAGTTAATGAGTTTTCTTAGTGACTGAGACTACAAAAATAATTCATTTTTTCTTTTGTTTTCTTGAGCAAGGACTATGATTACTTCCCCACCCTGCCTTGTTTGATGGTTCTTTGTACAATCACTGCCCTGAAAATGTCAGCTTTGATTTAAAAGGAATACAGATGTTAAGTCTCCTCTCCTCAATGGAAGTACAGATATATTTTTTACCTCTTTGGAATCAAGGTACAGATCTCTGTTCTCTTCTAGTGATGCTTTGTGATGTTAATTATTCCTCCTTGAGATCCTCCAGAATGGTTATTTTATGTCCAGCCCACCTTAGAGGAGAAAAAATACAGAATGTTTACTTAAAATAGATTAAACTATTTTCAGTTCAGTATATTTCTCATAATTTGAGAGCAATAGAGAGGCATCAGGGAGCTAGGAGCTATTAGAAAACAGCTGAGACAGTTTTAAATAAACTTTGGTCTGTTCTGGGGTAAACTGGTCCCTTTTCTTCTTTCTCTCTGCCTGCCCCAAGACCTTCCCTTTGCCTCACAGAGCTTCCCTGGAAGCAAGATTATCTGAGCCCATCTCTAGGACTTGATCTGCCTGCCTACTTTACAAATCTAGACATACACTATCCTTTACAAAATGGATTCCTTCTGCAGACAGGCAATTGCCTTTTCATGATGGTGAAATATGGGCAAAGGCATGATGTTTCATAACGAAGACACATGGTATATGAAAATAGTATCCCAGCTTTGATATCTTTGAATCAAAATCTTCCTCAAACTGAAAGAAAACTGGCCGTTTAGTTAAATGAACAAATCCAAGGAGCTTGTGGGGGAGGAAAAAAGTCCCAGAGAGCTTGTGGGGGGAAAAAAGTCTTCAGTAAAATCTCATCAATCTGGTGTTGTCTCTGTTATCACACAAGCAGGGATGAAACACTTCTTCTTTGTAAGAGCTTTGCTGTACCTATTGTATGGATGTCATCAGTCTGCAGGAACTCAGAGTTCAGGCTTTGCATTTTTAATCATCAAATCCTGAGTTCTGTCTACCTGCTCCCTCTCTCTCCCCTTTTAGGAAATGCTGCAGATGAGCCCCAATGACATGCAGTATGTTTTGCAAATATGTACTGAGAGAGCTTCACTTTCTCTGTGTGTGATTTTTGTGTGTATGTGTAATTATGGAAGTTCAAAAGCTTCCTGGGCAGCTACAGACCTCCAAAGAGGCTTTTTAAAATTATTATTCTTTTTTTACATAGTAACCTCCTTCTCACAAAGTGAGATGGATGAGACCAGACCACTATAAAAACTTAAAGAATGAAGGCTGCTCTATCAGTGCATTTTCTCTGCACATCAGTGCATTTTCTCAGAAAAAAAGCAGTAATGCATCTGGACTGTATTATATTTTACCAGGTTTGTTCAGCTACATTTAAGCAACAACAGAAAAGAGACAAGAGTACTCTGCCCTGAAAATATATTCAGGAGAAGGCAACTTGAAGTGCCTGGAGACTGGCATATGTCAAACTGTAACTATGCCCTGAAGAGTTCTTAAATAGTTGTTTTTTCCATAACTTTTCTCTCATGGGACTTTTGTTGAATTAAAAGCTTCTGGAGGAGAAATGTGTCTTGTGATCTGCTTGTTAATAGAAATGTTTTGGTAAAATACTGTAAATTATTAGCTTCAGATTTGTTGTTGGAGATTATCAAATTTATAGAGGTTAATCCTGGATTCATTTTAAAGAAAAAAAGGAAGTAATAACAATGCTGTGGTATTAATAGTTAGCTTTCAAAACTGGAATGCAGTGAGATCTGAGGCTTTAAACTTGGCTCCGCAACAGATACAGCACACTAAGTCCATCTATCTTACAGCTTTGGATGTTAGAGGGTGGATAAAATACTTTCTGTGGAAATACCCAAGTTACGGACCCATAGCAGAAATAACTGGGTTTGTTCATAAGTTTGTAGAGGCATTTGACTTTCCTATCCCACCAGCCTTCCAGCATGAAAACGTGTTGCAATGCTTACTCGGGGGTTTTGTTTAGCTTCGGTATTAGTTTCAAGTGTCAGCTGAATTTTGCCTTTTGACCTTATTTGAGACCAATTGTTTTACCCAGTTTATCTAATTTCCTTATTTCTTCCCCAAGAACCTCACCATTATTTTTTCTTCCTCTCATCTTGGACCTTCTCAAAATCCAAAATTTATTAAAATCAATAGTTTTTTTTATGCCTGCTATTAAATAAATTAATTTTAAAGAGAACTGAAAAAAGTATAAAAGGGTCACAATGTTCTATCAGCTTTACATATTTATGAAGGGACAGTAAACTTATTATGCATGATAGCTTGTATTCAGTGGAGATCTGTATTGTAAATGAGTTCAACTACAGTTTATTAGCACTGAACAGTTACTACTAGTCTTTATTCTGTCTTTGGGGATAACAAACTACGCTCAGTATTATTATTCTTGCTCTCCAGCTTGAGTTCTTTGCATGTAATATTATCCCTTCTGGAATTATTTAATTGGATTTTATATGATTGTGAAGCTTGAATAGTATTGTAGAGGTTAAACAAAACTAGAAGTCAGATTTCAGGACAGTAACAGTTGTGTGATATCTGTTTTAACCTGGTGTTTTTTTTATTAATGAATTTTTCCTGGGTGAAACATGCAACATTTTGTGAACTTTAACACTATAATGCACAACAAATTTCATGACAATAGATAATAGAAACATATAATTATAAAAGAGTGTGACATATTAAGCCTATTCTGAAAACTGAACACTATGAAGCTAATAGAAGATATTATATTTGTTCATGTGTACAAAGATAATTTTTCCAATTTGTACAGGGTAGGAGCAGACTGGTAGATATTCAGGAGGAGGTAGAGGAGGTAGGGAAACTCCCTTGGGCATTCAGTGTCGTTTCTGGGGGAATCAAAGAGCTTCTGCTTCAGCCTTCCTCTCTGTGCTTCTCCACCAACTCTCTCACATCTGTAACCCATCTTATTCAAATTACACCAACATCCAAAATATTACACTTGACCCTGTTTGACTTGACCTGAAGTCAAGTGAGGTTACATATCTGTGGTTTTGCCTAGCAGGGGTTCATGCTAATTCTTTGAGTACTTTGGGAATAAGCACATTTGTAACACCTAAATTTCACCTGTAGACTTGAGTCAACTGTGCACATTGAGTTGAGAACCTTCCTCTGAGCTGGAGTCATTTCTGAAGGTCAGAAGCTCTCAGCAACCACTTGTTCTAAAGTGAGAGGAGGCTCCTTTGTCCATGGGCCTTCTCAGCAAGGACTGTTGGTCAGACTCATTCGAAAAGGAAGTATCCTGAGTTTGTCATGGATTTTGATTATAATGTGACTATGTACATCATTTTTCTATCCCCAGACTGACTATCTACAGCACAAGATTTCAAGATAATTTAAGTAGCAAAACATCAGTGTTACTTCTTACTTCAAGACAGCTTTGTACTAAAAACTTTCAGATTTCGTTAACAAATGGATAGGAGCAAGAGAAACAGCATATATTTTTTCCCCCATTTCTAATCTTCCACTCTATTAATTAAATGATTATATATTTAATTTTGCCAGGCAATAGTTACATTTGTGTCCAAAAAAAACCCCTATAATATGATGTGGTTCTAGACTTATTGCCATGCAGTAAATTTACATTTATGTGTTAAAAATCCCATCATTTAATCTTTTCATAATCATGGCCACAGATGTGTCTTTGCTAATCTGTATTTGAATGCTTTGTGTAGATACAGGTGACTCTATATATCTTTCTCCCGTATCTAAGACCTTGTTAGTTTTAAAATAGTCTTAAATACAACCTTCTGTAATTACATTTGTAAATCACTTTTACAATTAATACAGAGTCCCTGAAGTATGTATTTTGCTGGTCCATATACTTAATTGTTTGGCAGGGATAATAAATCACTTCACAAAGATTTGCCTGTGCATTTAGAATTTACATCAGCTAAAAATCTTTTAAGGGATTTAAAGCATTGTTCAGGAATTTACTAACCTCAGCCTAAGGTCAAGAGGAAAATGTAGTTATATTCTTCCACATATGGTGCTGTTCACTGTGAGACTTGCGAAGATCTGATCCTGGCTGACACCATCTCACTGCATCTAAAATTAATTTAAACTCAATCAATCCTCTAGTTCAGAATAGTTATCTGTATCTAATCCATTCTTTTCTTTTCATGCATGCACATGCATGTACATTTTCTGTGAGCATGAGGGAGTGAAACAGATGGCTTTAACAGTAAGATTTTTCCACTGACTTCTATTTAATATAATATTTTCACAGGAAAATAATCCCTCACATGATTTATTAGGTATTTCTTGAACAGGAAACCTAGTAAGTATCCAAGTCATCTTCATTTCTTCCCCAAATATGTATTATGTCATCCAAATACAACACTTAGTAATTTTCTGAGGAAATAACCTTTTTTGTAGTTGTCGCCCTAATAAGCATATTACTTTTACTTTTTTAACTGCTTCATTGGGAGTTTACCATAGTGCATGTGAAGCTGAAATCGGTTTGTATATTGTCACCTAAATTGCACAGAACAGTGGTTTAGTCTAACCAGAAAGAGTTTGCCTACAGCAGGCAGTTTCAAAGGGGCAGTGTTCACTGAGGATGAACCCACTCTAATGCCAGTTTTCCTTCTTCCACATATAGTCGTGCGGAAATGAAGGAATGACTGAGCACGTATGATTTATAATACTGGTTATATTACGAAGCATAGGGTATGTACTGCTAACTCATGCTAATGGCTTTATAAAGCTGCAATTCTGGCATGTGCTTTCATTGATTTAAGACAAACTAATCACAGTATTCTCATCTTTGCTTTTACGGGTGGTGGAAGAAGCCAATGCCATTAAGACCCAGTCTTACACGTTAAAAGAGAAGCACCAGCCCCATGGAAACTCTTCTGCCAGGGGACTGAAGAAGCTTGGCACATGCAGTTAATGGAGGCAGGTCTAGAGATTAGTGCGTCACTCTGAAGAATCACTCTTTCTGGCATGTTTCCATAGGCTCCCAAAGGAAATGCAGTCAAATGTTTAACCAAAGTTAATCCCTTCCCCAATTACCATTGCACAGCTGAAGCTGTAGCAGATAGCCAATAATAGCACTGTGGTTCTCTAACTCCAGTCCATAGAGAAAAAGGCTTGACACACAGTATATGGAAACCTCAGCAGTTCTGAAACTTCTATTTATTTTCGAAGTGCTATTATCTATGGTATGAAAATGTTGTTCTCCTTTCCAACAACAGCAGGAAGAATCACAATTTACCTTGTGTGTGTGTGACAAAGCTTTTTAATGTTAAAGGCTAATAGGAAACACTATATAAAGGACAAAGTTCTGCCAGGGTAACTCACTTGGAACAGTTCAAGTCATACTGGTAACATCACTGTTGAGAATAATAAGCGTATTAAAGTTGAACACCTAAGTTTTGGGCCAATTTTGTTAAACTGAAAGGGCATTGCTGTGGAATTTTTGTAGGGACCTGTGATGTCTAGCATTTGTTTTGTTTTTTTTTCTCATCTCATGTGCATTGAAATAAGAACCTAGACTAAGTACTGTTTAATTTTAATGACTTTTAGTTAAACAAATGCATTTTATCATTTCATCAGGCTTATGGATTTTTTTTTTCCATCATTGAGCTGCGCAATACAAATATTGGTTTTACAGATAAGGAATTCAATTAGCATTTCAAAGGGGTCAAATTCACTCCCTCTCACAGCAAGTTCTTATTAGCTTATTTGGGATGATTGGGAGCCTTGATGAAATTAGATAGCCTCACAAAATTAAGGGACATACATAAGGAAAGGGAAGGTAATGTATTATTTTGATATAATACAAAAAGCTTTACTAAAAATCATTCCAGAAGCTTTTGAAAATTTGGGAACAGAGTATTCATAAATATCAGCAGTAGTACCTTACCTAACAGAAGTAAGAGAATGCATTGATATCTAGAATTATCAGATTTTAGGACACCTTTTAAACTTGGAAAGGTATCTGTACATGCTTTAACTTTTATGCTTCTAATTAACATTAGAATTTCATTTACAGTGCACTTATTTATCACAGGAGAGTTAAGTTTGCAAAAATTGAGATTATTCTGCTTCAAATATGGTATGTTTAGGGGTGTCTTTGATACAATCTTTTGAGTTTTGTTTAATTGCAATTACCCCTGACTGTATTTTTAAAGTTGTAAAAGACGTGGGAAATGGCATTACAAGAGTTTACGTGAAGTACTGCCATGCTTTCCAGAGGCTTGACGTGCCCCGCACAAAGGAGCAGCACGATTCTGCTGTGTAGGCCAGCCCAAAGACCCTGCTGATGTGGGAGCACCAAGAGTGTATATTGGTCAAGAGGACAGTAAAACAGGGTACTGCTGTAGTTATCTGTCCTGGGAGAGAGATGTAGATGCAGTTGAATCTCACCTAACACATGCTGGCAGGCATTACATAACTTCCACAGTACTCACCTGCCCTCTAACTTCCAGGTGGGAATACAAGTAGCCCCAGATCATAGAGAGGTTGTCCCTCCTCCTTCTATCAAGCCATAGACTTGAAATTGCCAGCACTGGGACCTCTACATAGTGCAGTAGAACAAGCTTCCAGTTTTATCTACTTTGTCAGAAAAGTAGAGGGGATCCAAAAGTGCCATCTTAAAGTGGGCAAAGCTGCACTCTAAAGAGTAAATCCATCATTGCAGAAAAGACAAATTCGGCTTTTTTTTTGATTAAGATGTTCTGTTTGCTTGTTTTAAAGCTGCTTTTTATAACAAGGAGGATAAGGAGGGGAGGAGAGGGGGGCTGTTCCTTCAGAAGTTTCTGAAAACCTGAATATAAATAAAAATGAACTATAGTGCTACTCTGAGTAGCACACAGTAATACAAGAGGCAGTAAGTGAAGTGGCTGGACAGCAAAGTCAAGCACTTGTAATAACTTATGCCAGTCCAGGTAAAGATTAGAAACCATGGCAGCACAGACAATTCTCCCAATCCTTTTTCCCGATTTTTCTTCTCATTTTCAAATGCATATATTGCATGTGGTTAATATATGTCTGACTTGCTCCCCACCCGCCTCCAGTAATATAAATCGATAGTTTGTGAAACATCTCACACAGCTCTGATGTCAGTGTCTAAAACATCTTTCAGTCGCCTCTCAGTATTATCTGCTAAATGAGAAACTTATCCCAAGGAAAAAAATAAATAATGTCTCATGTGAATCTTTGCGATTTTTAACAATTTTCAGGGGTTGTGACTTTGCTGCAAATTAGTGCAAAATATGTAGAACTGCTAGCTGGCACAAAGATTTACGTAACCGTTACTTACCTTAGCATGTGTGAGGTTTGGCTTTGGTTGGTTTTTGCCTTAGCAGTGACCTACCTTCCTAGCCTTGCATTGAGTTAGTAATAGCATGATAACCCTGTTAAAGTGCAAAATATTGCAGCCTGTCTTTGATGCTGACTTCAGATTAAATTCAACTTCTGTGTAGGAAGATACAACTCTTACAGACTACAAAGCAAATGTAGTCCTACTGGTTCTTGACTGCTCTGTAATAGGAGTTAATGTCCAAAGTTTGCTCAGAAGTTCTGCCTTGAAGACAGCAGATGTGTTGCTAAAGCCATCTGGCTCTTTTTTGAATATAATTTGTATGCCTATAAATAATCACCATGCATATGGGCTGCATTTCAACCATGTGCTCCTCAAACTATGTAACTCAAGATAATTTATTTCTTCTAGTCTTACAAAAAGCTTCTGCCATACATTCCTGTCCTCTTGTTAATATTCTTGCAAACTACCAGAGTAAAAAAGCAACTTATGTATACTAAGACAGAAAAGTTTATTAGACAAGGAAAAATAAAATACCCCTTTAGGCTTAAGAAATCACTGACTTTTTTCAGTATTATCCAGCATTTGAAGTAGCAATTTAGAGTCCCAGAGCTGATTCCAATCTCAAGTCTGCATGTGCATGGCATTAAGAAGAAGTGTTAGAGAAGGGATGCAAACAACCTCAGTCAGAGATATTATTTTTCTGAAACCATTTCTGCATAGCGTGCAAAAAGTGATGTGTGAACTCTTCCTCACCTTTCCTTTGGGATTCTCTTGTTGATCAGCTGCATAATTATCACTCATATGCACAGGAGATTTCCTAAGCCAGCACTAAATTTGTCTTTGCTCTAAACTGAAAAAATCTCAAAAAATTATAAAATTAAAAATTTAAATAAATACCCATTACTTGTGCTCTCCTTTATGAGCTAGTGTAATTTTGCTGTAGAACTTTCCAGTCAATACTCTTTAGCAAAAAAAAAAGTAATTTGAATATCATTTGTTCATATATAGGATTGCCTTTCAGAGTATCATGAATAAGGAAATAAAAATGAATGTCATTGCATCTCAAGTGAAAGGAAACTCAGTTTTTGCGCTTGATAGCATCAGCAGAATAAAGAATTCACACAACCTTTTTAGAAGATAGTTTGAAAATGCCTGTTATTTATTGGAAAATAGCAAAAGGCATTGTTGCATGACTACTAGATACACAAATGATTTATATACTGCTTAGTTCCCTATAATCAACAACTAATTGTGTTAACAAAATGAATATTTTTTTTCCCACTTCTGGATGGTGAAAGAAACACCTGGCATTGCAGACCTGCTTAGGATCTCTGTGGGGAAGGCACAGGAGATTCTTGTTATTGTAGAGCGCAAGTGTCTTCAGTTCTGTTGTGGGGCTCCAACTGAGCATCAATTTATGTGCGTTCTTAGAAGTAGGTGAGCAGTCATTTGATTTCAAAAAATATATTTTCAAACTAAAACTATCACTTATATCTAAAAAATTTGTGGAAATGGAAGTGCAATACTCAATATTTTAGAGATAGTTCAGATGTTTAGCTCAAGAACTTCAACTACATTGTTATTTCAGTTTGCTTAGATATGGTAACTAAGAATGTTTTGGAAAGTCAAATGAAAACTTTTTTTTCAATAGAAGTGCTATGTATATATACACTTAAAGCTCCTACATGTAATGCAAAAGAATGTAATATTCCATGTTATGTTTCACTTTCCCTATAACATACAGGTTTTGATCAATTAAGGCTGGTTAGAAGCCTTCAGAACAAATGCTTACAAACCGACAAATGTTGATTCAATGAAAGTGAAACACTTTTTGTGTGTGTGTGTGTGTATAAATTTTTTTCTCTGTGTAAGGCTTTTGAAAGGAAAAGATTCTGAAGTGTATGACAGCAATCCTCTTGGTAACCATTTAAAGATTCTTCTGTTTGTGAGCTTTGGTTTCCCACAGTGGTGCTGGGACTGTTGGACTTATGGTCACCCTAGGGTGCTTCTGCTGGCAAAGGAACATTTTGTTTAATGTCTCCATCTATGGTACCTTGACATTCATCACCTAAGGACTCACACATTCTGCTTTTTTTAGACTTCCAATCTTGCAAATAATTGGATGGGATAATAGTCCTACTGACATGGCATTAGGCCATGAGACAGTCTTACACCTTCTTAAGCTCACATGTCAACTTATTCCTTGTAGACTGAAAATTAGGAGATGCTAAAAAAGATTTTCATATGTTTTGAATGGTGAATTGTATTTCATGGCTCTTGTCAGTAACTGGCATGAGTATGCATCAATTGCTGTGGAAGATATTTAAAAGAAGGTCATTTGGGATGGAGATGGAGGGAAATAAGTCAAAACCTCCAGAATTTTATGAGCAAACATTAGTTTTACTGTATCAGAAAAGTATGATTATTTGGAGATTTACTTAGTCTCAAAAGTCTGATATGCAGTATGTTTTTAGCTTTGATCCAAAACAATGTGTTTTCTATAGCTATGTTGTCTTTAGAGCACAAGGTTCAGAAGCCACTCTGAAAAATCAAGTTTAACATCATTTGTAAATCTGGAATTTTGTCTTTAGCCTTAACTTATGCTCAAGAGGCATTTGAATTTTTTTTAAAGTTTCTGAAATTCTCCTTATGCAAAATTTAATTCTGATGAATGATGGAGACTGTCATTTACAAGCTTGCTATACTACCACCTTTTCCAATTTCCCATGATATATAGATGGACAGCGAAGCCATGGAAAATTGTCCTAGCATCCTCAACAGTTGATCGTGGCTCTCGGGGGTTGAGTTGGGAGGTTGATCGGACTCTGCAGAGAGAGTGACCACTCAAAAAGCAGAGACAGAGATCACTCTGCTGGGATAGTGCATGACAGAAGTGCAAGTTACTGCTGCAGCCAAGGCTTGGAGTATCTCAGTAATGTGGTCTTTCCTTTTGGCGTCTGTGAAGCTTTACTCAGCCTACCTTAGGTATTGATACCATAAAGAAGCAGGTCTGGGACAATATGTATACAGGTATAGATAGATTTAAAAAAAAAATACAATCTTCAAGACTTTTTATCTGTGATTGAAATATCAGAAAGAGTTGTGCTGTGCTGTGTGATGCAGTTAAAGGTCTGAAAGGGTTTTGGAGTTGCTTGTTTAAGATTTTCACCTCTAGCTTGGAAGTTGAATCCCAATAGAGAGACAGTATTCAGGTGTCACATATTCATTCACAATATCCACCTGGTTTCCTCCGTGTCTTGTTTTCTTTCTTTCTTACAAATACGATGCCTGCATCTTGGAAGCCATATGAAGGATAGGGCCTCCAATTAAACAGGAATGGCTAGGCTGCTCAAAAAGGTAAAGGTAGAGGAAAGACAGGGTGTGAATCTACTCTTCCAATGACGTGTATCACGTGTTGATCAGTAAGTTTAAAAACAAACAAATAAACAAAAGACATATATACATGATAGAACCTGGTACTAATACCTTTGTCCTTAACATGGAATGCATGTGAACAAATCTTTCCAAAAGTAGAATCCTTCTGACCAAAATTATGTACAAGAGCTTTTGAAACTTTTTCCTGTAATCTTTGTCACTTATTTCCAATAAAAATTCTGGGTTGTCAGGAAAAAGAAAATCAAATGTAAGTGATTAAAATTGTATAAAGAAATTAAGCATAAAGACTGTGTTGCTAAAAGCAAAACTTGTAAAGAGGAGTGACTGGACAATGCTGTTAATGGTGCAGCTGATAATTTTGTGTATACATATTAACAAACACAAAAGAGGATAAAGTGAAACGGGGGTTTTTGTTTTGTTTTCTGTTTGAATTTTTTGTTTGTGAGGTGGAGGGGGAGGTTGGTATGATATCCTTTAGGTTTTTTGAAAGTTTTGTCAGACCTTCAGACTTACTTTTAGGATATTGTTCAAACAAAAGTCCAGTAAGCACTTATTCTTGAGACCCAAAGTCTTTTTAGGCCTGCTCTCTGTCTGAGCGCACCGCAGCCTGCCTTTGCACAAAGGGTGGGGGCAGTGAAGGGTGGTGGTACATCTACTAAACGGCACTTTCCCAATATCCACTGAAATTGAGAATAGCTGTTTCCTTGATACTAGCTTCATGATCAAAGCTAGAACTCCCACCTCCTTCCACTTTCTTCCCATGACTATAAACTGCCTGAAAATGTTTGTTTGATTAGACTTTGTGGCTTCATTTACTAAACATCTGTACAACACTCGTGTCTAAAATCCTTTGAAGCCTTCTTGCTTCCCTCTCAAATGCTTTCTGTCTTACTTGCATTGCCTTGATTTTGTTGTGTTGTTGATTTCTGTTTGGAGCAAATAGAAATAAGGTTTTTGAAAACCATAAAATGGTGGTTGTGTGACCATAATTTTAACTACATCTCTAATCCTCCACCTCTGTCATTTTGCGATATAAGCATGGTGAAATCAGACTATCAATGTAGTACAGTATTGTATTGTAAAACATCCCTGAGACAATAGCTAGTGATGCTAACAGGGAGAATGAATGTATATCCCAGAAAACAAGGAATGACTCTAACGAGAGCTTCTGTCATGTAGCTGCAGTATCACTTTCCTCTAGCTAAGAGTGCTTTCTCCTAGTTTTCTTAGGCACCTTTCGGATTGTGATCACTGAACTACTGCTCCAGTGGAAATACAAAGCTGGCTGAGTGGCTGATGGAAATATTCTTCAGGATGCTTATGTTCGATGTCAATACTGTTTTGCTGGCTCTTCCTTCCTTCCTCTTCTGTCCTCCCTATGGCTGAACGTTTCCACGCATCCTCTTAGGAGACTGAATGCCATTGTGCAGACCTGTGCTTGCTTTGGTCTTTTCAAATTGATTGACATCATAGTTGTGGGGATCCATTGTATAGTAGAAAAAGAAAATTCTCTTACAGAACATATAGAAGACTTGCATCCTATATTAACTAGTTCATATTAGGCATGGTTCAAGAAGCTGGTGCTTAAAACACAACCCCAAGTTGGAGAAATCCAGAGCATGAGAATGAATGGTACTTTTACTATGATACATGGCAGACTGATCATTTAAGTCTTGCTTTGGAGTAAGTTATGAATAAATTTCCTTAAAGAACTCAAAATCTTATTCCATATAAAAGCAGCATTTCTAAGTTCAATTCAGAAGTAACATAACTTAAGCTATGCCCTTCTGGTTTTCTCTGCTCTGTTACCATCTAGAATATCTCAGTGCACTAATTAGCTAGGAAATATACAGCAAATTTAATAGAACCTTATGATCTTTGTAAGGACTTAACAATACAGAAAGTCTGCATATTGGTGTTTGTTGCGATTTGCAGCAGCTACTGCAAGGTAAGTGGTAGAGACATATCACATCACCTTGAACCTTGCAAGTTGCTGCATTAATCTCTAGGGCTGTGCTTGCCTGTACACTTCACCTCTCATCTATGAGATGGCATTCCTGTGATGGGTGGAGTGGTGCTGTTGTTTCAGAGTGTATAAATTCAGACACCATTAGGACTGTGACCAGTTTGTGGTTTACTTCCCGATGTATTAAATCACTGGAATGGCCATGCCATAACCTCCATTTCATTCTCCAGTTGAAAGCGTTTTGTTGCTTTCCTATTTTTATCACTTTTTCTATTGGTTTTGGTTCTTCTTCCTGTCACTTTCGAGTTCAGTGAAGACTTAAAAGGCTATTTTCCTTATTGAAGGAGGCCACACAAAGCTCTTCCCATGTGGCACAAGCTTCTGTTTTCAGACTGTAAGGTAATACCTTTTGCTTGCTTAAGTTACATGACAAATTCGAGAATCAGAAAGTTAGGGTAAAGGAATTAAAATTATGTGCCTTCATAGTGCATGAAGTTCAGTAACTGATCTTTTTGTCTTCACAATTTCAGGAGCTTAGTAACACATTTTAATAATCATAAGAGATCTATAAGCCAGCTTGTGAAGTGACATTATCACAAAGACCATATGGATGATTGTGAAATATCTTGTTGAATTTTTAGGAGTGTGAATTTGTCTAGAGTCATGTCTCCCTGAATACAAAAATAATTCCTCTTCTGTTCACTGTGAAGTCTTAGTTTCTAACAACTCAAAGCTTTGCAAACTCTGTTTTGTAGATTTGTAATTCTCCCAAGATCAACCTTAATTATCATATATAGATCTTTCTGTAAAGGACTTGAATATCCATAGTAATCTACGTGCTGAATGTTTTATTCATGGGTGGAAAAAAAGTAATAGATTAATCAGAATATAAGGTCTTTGCAACAGAGCAGATATCAAAGAGCAACTGTTTCACTTGCTGATAAAGTAATTTTACCTGCAGTCCAACCCGCTACCTTTCAGACTTTCTTTACAAGCACACAAATTTCCACTTTTATGTACACATGCCCTTTTCACTATGTGCCACTTTCAGCTGTTGATGAATTATTGATTTCTCCTGTCACAATTCTCTTGAGTTACAGTACTCATGATGTTGAAAAAGAAACAAGATTCATTATTTGATTTTTTTGAAATGTGTTCCACTGTCTTTAGATTTTCTCATTTTCCTGTAAGGCTATATGAAAGGGGTGTTGAAATGACCACAATGACAGGACATCAACTTGTACCCAAATGGGCTGGTTCTTCAGAAATATCAAATAAATTGATGAAGATAGCAACAGAGTTCGAGAGTAAATGTTCCTGTCAGAAGTCAGTTCTTCTCGTCAGTGGGGGAGTGTCCTGGTTTGGCCTAAAACAGACCAATAATAAGAAACTAAATGTTCACTAAGAAGATAATTTTCCTGGGTTTACTATGGGTTTTCAGTCAACCTTTTGAATCATAATCAAATTTTATAAACCCTCTGTGAGCTGATTGGATGTGTTTACCTATCATCTTTTACAGATAACATACCTTTATTTGAAGCAGAGAGAGGTTAAGAAAACAAATCAAAAATTAAAAAAGGCTAGTGGTTTAAACTTGCATTATTAAATATTGGTGGTTTGATTTAGACTTGCAAGACCAAGGATTTTGTCTTAAGTAACTTTCCTTTAGCTGTTGTGGGTTTATTCATCATACACAGTCATTACCTGCTCTTGAACCAGTGCTTCTGCTCAGGAACTCCAGCCAAGGTCCGAGCCAGTGGTGACCGCATCGCTGCCAGCCGTGTGCCAGCACTCGGAGCACTGCTCTAGGGCAGCTCTGCTGTCCACTCCCTCTAGCATCCTGGATTTGACAGAGGCCAGTAATAGACAGTTCAGAGAAATATGTGAGATCTTCCCAGCATGCAGGTGTGAGATGTGTTTGGTCTTTTTCCATATCTGTTAGAAGCTGGTGTAAGACCTGGAGCATGTAATTTAATTTAAACTCTGCATTTGTACTATCAGTACTACAGACTGGACACTTGGTATCCAGGCACTAGGTTTGTCAAATGTTTATGTCTTGCCTGAAATGCTCTGCATCACAGAGCTCCATGGTCTATTTGCAGGCTGGGGAGAAACAAAATTTTTTTAATCAGTTTTGTCACTTTAAATGGGGTTCAAGATTCACTGGTTCCTCTGCCTGTGAAGTTTTGGTGAAAGGGATTTTTTTTTTTTAAAGAATTCCATGAATTGCTTTAAGTCTATGTTGATTCATATCAATACTAGACAAAGTAAATACACATTTCCTAAAAGGAGTAATATAATACAAACAACTGTAATGTGTGCTGATAAGTGGGTTGAATGATGGATACATTAAAAAACAAAGGAATGCATTGATTATTATATGTGAATCAAGTACTGAACTTTCAGCCCAGAAACATTTTCTGACAAAATATTAAAAGATCTTGTTTGCAGGCAAGAGTAGATGTCATGTAATATCTGCAAGTAGAATATAATTTCTCTCCGCACTGAACTCAATAAACATCTTGTCAGAGAAGTAAATTGTTTGACAATCAAATGCAGGATGTGCAGGAGACTCTAGTCCAAGTTTATTGTTGTTTATGCAATCTGCAAATCAAATGATTCTTGGCATAATAAGGGGAGAAACTTCAGTAAAAATCACTATTATGAGCAGATGACATATGTTGTGTTAGTAACCACGTACCCTTGCAGATTATCTTCAAAAGAATTTGGTTTTCTCATCAGAAACAATGGAATAAAAGATAGTGGCATACTTCTTTCCTTCTTATCTGAATCAAACCAAATTTATCATGATGTAGGAAGCATTTCCATTTCTTGTTCTTAAACCATTTCTATCACTATAATGCAAAGTCTATTTTGAAATAATATTTCGGTTTTTATATTTTAGGATACATGAAAAATAGGACCTTAAGAGAAAGGAGGCTGCTAGTCCTTCCCCTGTCTCAAAACAGTCATGACTGTTTGCCAAATCCATTCTTAAAAACTTCTCTGGGAAATTTTATTCCAGTGCTTATCTGTTCTTTCAACTAGAAAGGTTTTCCTACCTTAAATTTACCACACTTCACTTTAACTCTATTGCTTCTTATATTGTCTGCTATAAATCTTAAAAGCCGTATAAACATCCTCTTGAATTTTAAGCCTGTTTTTCAAAGAGCTTATTAACCCCTTGCAGCCTGATGCGAATTTAAAGGCAGTTTCCCTTCTATCATCCTGGTCTTCTGTGAAATATCGAACAGTGGAAGATTGAGGTGGGCTCTGATGAAGCCCAGCTTGATACCATTTTTTTCTCATTTAAAGTGAAATCTTAAGAATTACTCACTTGAGTAGATCTTTACCAGAAAGCTGGTCTAGTTCCCATTTTCTGTAGACTTGTTATGTTGTGCAACTATTTCATAGTGGTTTCATCTAGACCAAGTTCTGTAGCTTGTTTACAAGATGAGCATGTAAGATACTTCTTTACTAAACTCAAGGCATATGGTGTTTACTGCTTCTTTCCCAAGGAAAGCATATTATTGTGTTGTAAAAGGAAAAGGGATTGTGTTTGACAAAACTTATCCTTGACAAATACCTGTTGGCTGTTGCTGAATTAATTTCTTTTCTTAATTTGCAGATCATCTTTTTACTAGTGCAGGCAACTTCTTTGTCGAGTTATGTGCATAGATATAAATAACATTTCATGTTATTATTTCAAATATGGTTTCACATCCAGCCACAGGAATGAGTTATACAAAATAATCGCATTCCCAGAGTTTTAGGCAAATTCAATATGCAGTTTGAAAAGGATAGTTAACGCTGAAGTTGAGCCCTTTTCACTCAATGAGCCAGATGTTGTGTGTTTGGACTTACAAGTTCCATCCTAGGTATGCTGGGTTCAGGCAGGGGGTGTTTATATTGGCCATCTCCTGGAATCATTTTCAACACAGGCTTTGTTTAATTTAAGTCCACCAGGAATCTGTCCCTCTTTAGTTATTTATTTTCTCCTCTATGTAAGTCTTTCTAAAATCCTCGATTCTGATCTGAGTTGGGCAGATTCTCTGACCTACTTTTCATAGCAGCTGATTCATTTTTCATTGCTGATGGTTTCTGGAAATATCACCTAAATTTGATTGGTTGCAAGCCAGGAAAAGGGATGAATGAAAAACACAAAAACATGGCTTCTGTGAGAGAGAGTTTTCCTTTTTTGTGATTTTTTTTTTAGGGGGGCAATTTTTGGTACTTAAATAATTTTTAAATAAAAGGATATGGCCTATTTTGAGTATGATTCTTTGATCCAAAGTTCCGTTTGCTAAGAATGTAACTTATTTCCACAAATATTTCTTATCCAGTCCTAAACGGAAGGGCACTGAGTGTCTCAGGCCTCCATCTTTGCTTGGACAACAGCTCTTTTATCTCTCCTTCCTTCTCATAGATTTGAAATTATTATGATACCAGCTAAGGGAATGACAGCATCATGTGTAGAGCATGTAACCTCCAGAAAAGTGGTTTGTTTGTTTTTTTTTTCAATCAGGAGTGTCTGGAATATTTTATTTGGATAGCATGATTTATTGCAGTAGCACCTTTTGTGAAGAATTTCTTTGTAAAGCTTTAGATAAAATTCATAAACACGTAGGCCTCAACCATAAGATGTGGATCTGTACCTGAATCAAGAAACTGAGCAAAGACAACTGAGGTCTGAATCTATTCTGTTATTAATGCATTGGAGCAATAGTGGCCCAGTACACTTGGGAAATTCAGCATGAGCAATAGAAATGATGCCCAATTCTTTCATTAACATGTGCAATTGGGGCAATCATTTCATTCTTTCACTCGCTTCGGAGAGGTGACCCATCCCTCACTGTTGTTCTACTGATGTTTTATTTGATATTATACAAAAAACCTTTTCACTTTTGAGTGATTGCTTTTGCTTTGACCAAAGAAATAATTGATTTGTGGTATTGGTAAAATCAAGCAACAGGGAAATCCAGCAGCAATCTCCTCTCTCTTACAAGCAAATGGCATTATAACTGTCTACCTATTCAATCTACTGTCGTCAAACCTGAACTACCACCTCCCCAACTTTGCCTGCAAATGTCAGTCATTCTGTTATATAAGGTCAAAATCTAGCATGAAAAAAATAGCTGTCATAAGAGTCAACAAAGACTCAAGGCTTAGCAGAGCATGAAACTGGACATGAAAGTGGACATGAACTTTATACTAGGCACTAGTTACAGATGAGGAAAGCATCATTGCTGGAATCAAGTGGAGGCTTTTCTTATGCATTCAAGCTGGTAGTAAATTTGCATGTGAAACTACATGTTTTCATACAAGATAAAAACAAGCTCAAGAGTTTTATCACTGAACTCTGTAAATATATCTTAAGCCACTTGCACAAGGGAAGGAATGAAAGCACTTAGGACCGAAAAATGAACATTTTCCTTTTAATTCTTCCTACTTTTCTCTTACCATTCCCAATACCAGTGCCTTGAATGTGCTACAGTGGGAAATAGAGTGGGATATACTCATTCAAAATCATCATAAATGTTGATCTGATTATTCTTTGTCAAATCAGAATAGCTTTTATGCCATTCAATTGCTGCTGTTTTCACTTGGACTCTGCTCTCACTACCACTCATCTGTGAATCATAAATGTACATATAGTAATTTGAGGGGTATTTCTCAACTGAATTGTTCTAAGACAATACCATTTTTTCTGAATCTGCTCCCTAAACCCTCCGACTTTAACCCCAAGTAGTCGTCCTTCATCCAGTCTCTTGTACCTTGAAATGCCTGTCAAATCTGGAGTTGAGGTTTGGGGGAACAGCTCCAGAACCAGGAGGAAGGACACAGCAGGCAGGCAGGCAGCACAAAGGAAACTATTGCAGCTCTTCTTCCTCTACATCCTGCTTCTCAGAGCTTCTCTGCACATGTGCATCTGATGTCCTTGCAGTCACAGCAAGTGATAAGAAATGTGACACTCATGAGGGACTTACAGTGACAATTTTGCAAATGGCATTGTACTATGTGTTTTATTATAAATGGTGCTGTAGTCCATATTTGATTTACTATACGGATATTTTACTTGAAACATGCTGAATATAATCTGAAGCTGATACGATGGGGTTTTTCTTTTACTCGCTTTAAGCTAAACCGCTCTACACTGAGACATTTTTACTTATTATTCCTATCAAGAGCTTTCTTACCACAAACTCAGCTGCAATTACAGACTAGATCATTTTGGCCTTTCTTTAAAGGAGAAACTGCTGAATACTGTATAAGAGTAACTTTGATATACATATTGATTTTGTTGTTACAGGAGGGAAAAATACACAAGTATTCACATTCTCCCCCCCCGGTTTGTTCATGTAGTCATTTATGCTCAAGAATATATACAAAGACCAGTATCGAGTCTTAAAATTAGGTCTTCAAAGCTTTTTCAAGTTTTTATCAGTCTTCCAGTATTTTAAAAGATGTTTTTTAGTCCACTGTTTATGAAATAGCATTTGTACTGGCATATAATATTGGCATTTTATCAATACGTAAAATTTTTCTGTAATCAAACAGGCCAAGAAGAGAGGCATTTTTTTTCTTATTTCTAAACTAATTACTGCACAGAAGATTGCTAAGTCTGTTGTTACAGCTTTTAATTATAGTTTAGTTTTTAGTTTTCCATGGCAAGAATTATTTATGGAAGTAACTTGGGGTTATCCCTCCTCAGGTTTCTTGCCAGTCTGTGGTCATGTTCACTTGTCGCTTATGTCTTCATGCCATTTTCTTTGTATTTATCTGATGTGTGTCATATAAATTTTACTTTGAAAACTTAAATGTTTTGTTATACAATAAGTGGGTTTCTTTGTCTAAGAATGTCAAAGAGCCAGATTTTCTGCTGCTAAATGTTATCATAACATCAATCCCCTTCCTCCTCCTTTCTCCAGCTATGCAACTTAAATTTTCAGGCTTTGTTCACTTAATCACAAGGGAACCTTTTCCTTCCCTTTCTCCCCTTATAATTATTATTTTTGTCTGTGTTCAGGTTTCAGCCTCATTGCAAATGCACGCAGGAGTGGTGGCAGCTGTGACAGGTGCCTCTTTGAAGCCTGGGAAGCAAATACACCTAATGAAAGGGCTTGGATAACCTCTCTAAAGGTGTTTGTGGATTGATTCTAACAATTTCATATCTTTCCCATCCCTGTGCTACCCGGTGTTTCTCTTAAGCTTAGCTTGACTTAGTTCAAGAACTTCCCTTCCTCAAGAGATACTGGCTCATGCAGAGGTCAAAGGCATTCTTTATGAGAGGAAAGTTTCAGACCCACCGTGAGTTTTGTTTGATTTTTGACAGACTTCAAATGCAACCTCTCTGGAACAATGCTGACGTTCTGGCAAGTACCCTAACATTAGAGCTTTCCCAGATAATGGGAACAATAGAAATCACAAGGTTTTTTGCCAAGCTAAATTACAATTAATGATTTTATTTTTTCATTCCACTGTGATTTATGTAATTGAAGTTTCTTTTAATGAGTGGGGTACATATGTTAAGGGTCTAGAAAAACTGTCAAAGGCTTGAATCCACCATTGCTGATGACTTGTTTGTAAACAGGATTTCTTAAATATTTCTATATAGTTCTTATCATTGCATAATCAAAATTTGTCAAAGTAAAGAGCACCTTGGCCCCACCACAGGACTCAGTCCGTTTCACTCTATTCATTGTTTTCTGCTGCTGGTTCAGTCTGATGACAGCTGAAGCTACAAGAAGCCTTGGACCCATTTGCAGCCAGTTTTTGGTCCTTTCAAGGCCTTCCTAGGATCAATTATCTCTTCCCAGCTAAAGCAGCAGCTCAACTCATAGATATTTATGCACCCTCTCTCTTCTTAAGTGGTGGGAATTACTAACCCCATTTGGTAAGCGGGAAATTGAGGTTCTATCAAGTGTTTTGTGTAAGGTAGCAAGGAAAATGGGCAAGTCAAGAGAATAGCCAAAGAGAAAGTATACCTCTTAAATTATTTTTTATTTTGGCCAGTGCATAAACTACTGCTACATCCTGTCCTCCTTGACTGAAGCGTGAGCTTCATATGTGTTGACGGGTTTCTTTGTTTCTATTTGGATATTTGTGAGCGGAAGGAAAATCACACTTAAAATTGCATCTATTCTTCATTCCGTTGCTGTCTGTCTTGTATGATGAAGCATAAACATCATCAAACATCTTTCTTGTTTAATAGTTAATTTTCTTTATCTTTACTCATTGCAAGTATGCTATGTCTTTCCTCCTCATCTCAGATTATTTATTTTGTGTGTGTTTTTGCATTCTAGAGATTTATGAAATGTTTTTAACTCAGTATCCCTATTGCGTCCCTGAGATTACTGCAATTATCCTCAAAATTACTGCATCATGCATTTTCTTCATGTGTAGTGTGTGTACGTATTTGTGTATATATATTAACTGAAAATATTTTCATGTTGATCTTCAGGGAATTAACTGTCACCCCTGAAGAGAGGAATATTTTAAGATCAGCATCTTTTGGCTTTCATTCCTGGCTTGGTCTTAAAATAATTAAATATATATATATATATGTGTGTGTCTCTCTCCAACTGTAGTGGCTGTAGTACCGTATACTCTACAACAGTGTTGTTGTATTAACTAATTTTATTGGAGTGACCACTTTCCACCTGTGGGTAGTTTCGCAACAGCTCCAGCAGCAGCATTCACAGTGCCAGCACAAGCTCAGTTGAGAGAGAGTTTTACCCAGAAGTACACTTTTGTTACAGTTCTTTTTATCAGTTACTAATACACCTAGCTAATTCCAGAACTGAATACTTTAATTGCCTCTTATCTAACTTTAATTTGTCATGATTGTGGGTAGTTAAACAGACTCATTCCATTTATACTCTTGTATTTATTGAGAACATATCCACAAGTGGTAAATAGGGGATGGGATGCAAAAGGAGAGAAACTAAATGTGCAATGTAAAAAGAATCATATAAAGCCATTTACTAGGGAGTAAATGAGAGGATTTTAGAAAGCTTTAATCCTGCCTAAGGCCTCTTGTCCAGAATCATACACTTGATACAACACAAGGAAGTGCATTCTTACTGAAATAGATGAAGTCACCTTATGAAACCGGGAGAAATCTATCTCAGATGAAGCAGTGACAAAGACTCTGCCTCAGCTTCTCAGTTGCGTAAATATAATAAATACTTTCCTAGAAGAGTCAAATAGGTACATGACCAGTGAACAAAAGAACATTTTTTTCCCTGAGTTAGATTGCTTTGCTCGATGAGGTCTTATTGAAGTTGTAAAACAAGGTGAAAATGACTTCTGGTGAACTTGGCAAATTCTTTGATATTGTGAGGATCGCTTCAGCCTTTTCAAGAACTCAGGAGAAAAATGTAACTCGTCAAATTTGTTCTACCACTAAGGAACCCAGAAACATCAGTGCCCTGAGCCTCAAAAGTTAATGCAAATAGCAAAATAGTTTAGAATATAGTTACTGTTCAGTTAAAACACAATTAAAGCAAGCCCCTATTGATGTAGATGTAGAGTCTGAAGTAAAAGCTGGCTTTAAGTATTTCAGCTGATTTGTATTAAAACCTTTATATAGGCTTGCACTGATTGAAACTCAATCTAGAAGTTCAGAAAAGGATATAAATGCAATAAATCCTATTCAGTCTAGTATGTGAAGACTTTAATAAATATGTCTGATCAAAAATGCTGAATTCATTTGTATTTAGCCAGTTTGCCAGAGCTAAGAAGAACCTGTAGGTAGCAATTGGATTACTTCTGCATAAATTGGACAAAAAGCTTTGTTCTTCTTTTGAGATGGATTTATGTTTCATGTGTAGGGATGTAGAATGAGGAAATTGTGTTCCCCAGAATACAGAAATCTTATATTTTTTTCCGTGTTACTTGGCTTTGTCCTGGGAGGCCAGGCCACATATGCTGTGAAGAAAATACCGTTTTTAAAAAAGCTTTAAAGACTATTAAAATCTATATATCAGGCCTTTTAAAATATTTTTAGGTTCTTTTATAGTCAGATGCATGTTTGAGGCAATCAAAATACATGAATATTAAAGTGTATGAAATGCAAGAGTGGATATCATAGTAGTGATATGCAAAGTGCATATCATGGTAGTGTAGCCTTCGATAATGCACATTGTAAAATATATTCTGCATGTTTACAGACTTAAATTCTGAAAACACACAGAAAGGGATTTTCACATCTATCCCTTCTGTTCACAGATACTCACAAATCATTATCTGTATAAAATGGTTATGAAATGGAGCTAGAGTTAGTAGTAGAAAGGGAGTCCTATCACCTCAGAAATAATGGTTTCTCATTGGTTACACAATGCACGTATTGGTAATTTGGTGTTCATTTAATCTGCCCTTTATAAATTTTCTGTTCCTGTACATTAAAGACTTGCTGCATTATGAGCCTTAGAAATTAGTTTGCCTTTATTTTTTAGAGAGATTATCATATACTTAGGTAGCCATTTTTCTTCTCTGACACTCTAATACAAAATATATATACATTGTAAAAAGCACTATTTTAAGAGAATTTTCACTCACAAAAATACTTGGGAAAAAACATTAACCAAAAAAAATTTATTCCTTCCTCATTGAAGGAAAATAGTACTTAAACAAGAAAAACAACTGAGCTATATGATTAACACCTGGCAACACCAGTTTGATCTACTCTGTTCAGAAGAATTGCATTTAAAATAGTGTTAGCTGATTAAAGAAGTGTATAAAGCTACTAGTCATGCTCCAAAATACTGTCCAACAGGAACAAACCAGATAGTGTTATCAGAACAACCAATTCTGTTTTGAGACTAAAATACACTTTTCAGTTTCCTTTGTGGTATACAAAATGTAAGTCATCTGGATTTCAGATTTTCCATTTTAGAATCTCTACCTTTCTTTGTTATAAGATTTAAAAATACATATGAGAAGTATGTACTTTACACACAGAGGACACATATCCTTTGGTCTGTATTGTTCCTATTCAGAAAATCACATCTTGTCCTTTATCTGTGGGATCTGGATCTCCAGGACACTGTGCTGTGTTTAGATTGGATTTCATAGTAACTGTCACTAAATTCTTCAGTCAACTAATCAAATTGATTACTTGCCTGAAATGAAAATGACTGCTTTTGAGAATGAGATAGATGGTTCTCATGTCTTAGCATAAAACTAGAAGCATAAGACAAAAATGTAATTAAAAGTTTAAATTATTACTTGGAAGTTCAGTTCACAGCGTAGACAGAATTTATGCACGTGGTAGCCTATTTATACATTTGAGTCCCAACAAAATAAATTTGAGAAAGGATGAATGACTCTATTTTCTGTCTAAAATAGGAAATAACTATTTTGTTTCCTCCACACTCAGACTTAACATTCAGTGCATAAGGATACCTTTTCTGTTTCCAGGCAAAGCTTTTCTTTTCATCCAAATGTTACCTATTTTTATAATGCCTTGAGCTCAGAAAAATATTTTGCCATTGTACCAACAGAAATACAACTTTTAAATATAACTACTGTATAGGGTATGACTAACAAGTCTGTGCCCTGCATAGTTTCAGATTCGGTTCTTTCCCCCTTAAGAATGAGGTCATGCATGTTTGTTAAGTGTTACTAGCAATAGCTTTTGCCTCCCGTATTGAAAACCTACATGAAGCCAGTGATAGCACCATACCATGAATTTTCACTGCATCTGATTCCTTGCCCCTTAGCATTAGTGTCACTATTGCAAAGCAACTCCAGTCATTAAAAGGCAAAATGTAACGCTTAGCGACTCTGATCATATGATGATACATGAAAACTGAGACAAAATTTTGAAGCGCTAGTAGCTGGCGTTTTCATTCACAAATGCACACACTCAGAAACAGCAGATAACAATGAGATGTTGCAAATGTCCATTTCTAATAATCCCCTTTTTTGTACAAATTTAGTGCTTTTTACTAGGTGTGAAAACGCTTTAACAATGTAACGGTACAAAATCCGTATTTGTTGTGCCTCTATATTTGCACAAATAAAAAGGATATTGGCAAGGCTGATTCGTGGAGACATCACAGAGAAGGGGAAAAGAAAAAAAAGGTATTGAGCATTTTTGGCCCAGTGGTATCCTGCACAGCTCAAAGGTATACAGCTCCAGCATCTGATATAAAAGACCAAGGATAGGTAAGAAGATCAAAACAGGCATGACATCAAAGCGCAGCCAAAGTGGGAGCAGCTAATTGCTGCACATTCTGTATACATTGCAATTAGCTGGAGCAGCAGTGTCAGCAGCAGTGGCTCTCCCTACCAGCGTCCAGCCTCATTGCACTTAGGTGATGCAATCCATCACACAACCGAGGTAGAGCTGGGGGGAGGAAGGCACAGGACAAGGCTTTTGCAGGAAATTGTGGTTCTTAGGGAATTATTTAATTTATTTAATATTATTTAATAACAAACTAATTCTAGTTTGTTATTTTGGCATATCCACAGTAGGGTGTAAATGCTAAATGCAAATCTGAATCTACAGCTGCTGCTTTTGTTTTGCAAGCTTCAGAGTGATATTTCCATATGACAGTTACACTTGAAAATGACATTTATTCAGATATTTCTTGCCACAGCCTTTACCTTTTGCAATGCTAAATATTGCTCTTTACCACCCAGGGAAAAGCGTGCTTTTAGAGATCAGTGTGGATATTTATTCATGTAATTTAGATTGACCATAGTGGGAGCCTTCTGGAAATGGTCAGACTTTCCAAGGCTGATTTTTCACTTTACCCGCTACCAGGAGTAGGTAATGATAGCAACATTTGCGATGACAACTTTTGAAAATGGGTGTCCGCAGGTATCCCTTGCAGGCCATTTGCAATGTGCCCAAAGAGAGCATCCCAGGAACTCTTCTCAGTCATCCTTCCCAGCAGCAACATTTCACCGATCCTCTAACAGTCAGGCCCTGTGTGTGCACTGGGGTATGCCAGGGCTGGTGCTGGCAGGCAGTTGTGGGGCAGCCCACAAGATGCTATAGGTATAGAAATACATTTCTTTTATAGAACCCTTAAAAATATATGGGCAGGCTATGCCTCTGAAAGAAACTATCAGTTAGAAAAAGGCAGCCTTAAGTTTTCAAGTGGACTGTGGGCACCTGCTCCCCTAATCAGTAAAAAATAGTAATAATTAAAAAAAACCCAACAGTGTTACTAGCTCCTACCTGCTGCAGCTTCGGATACCTCCAGCCAATTCTTCAAAGAAATGAAAACAGCCCTTGCCCATTTCCCCTACATGTTTGATTTTTATCCCTGCTGTCTCCATTGTGTTTCTGCACATATTAGTAGCAGCAGTTAGGATCCAGCTTGTAGGAGGGAAACAGTCTCACAATTTTTGCTTGTGTAAATTGTGCCAGTAGCTCAAGGATTACTGCAACAAATGCTGAACAGAGGATCAGACTCAAGCAAACATGATGTATGTATGTAGAAATTTTTCCTGTGGCCAGTTGGTCAGGCAAAATCACCTGTATGCTGTGGTGTCACCTGTACTACTTTAAGCATAGCCAGTGCATGCCATAAATTTAAATAATTGATACAGGCAGAACACTATTTGACAAACCAAAATGACTTTTTGTTGAGAAATGGGAAGCTGCGTATTTGGTGTGTTAAGATAACAAAAGAGCAGTTCAAATCCATCACCCTTGTAGCAACATGCTCCCTTTGGCAGAAAGCTCAGTTACACTGCGAGTATTTATGTATATTTTGATATTATTCTTGGACTACAGATATCAATTCTGCTCCTGTAGGTGAATAATCTCTTGAATCCCCCAAACTAATCCTATGGCAACAGCTGAGAGCGCCATAGTGCATCAAGATTGCTATCATTCCTAACAGCTTGTTTGTGTCACCCTTGACTTTTACAAATATGTCATCGCTATGGCTAGCCACATCCCTCTCAAACATTACAGCATCTGTGCAGAATTTGTACCTCTTAGGACTAGCTAGTCAAATCAATCCCATAGATCTTTACAGCAGCTCTCCAGTATATATTTCTTTTAGTGTAATGGCCATTGTCTAATATTTTGTTATTGCTATAAGAATTTATTTTCTTTTATTACTTCACAATTGAAGCCAAGATATGCATACATTTTAAGACATATAACAATTTGACATTGAAGAAAGGGTGTTATTTTGAATATATGCTATTACAAGAACTTTACATGTTTTGTAAACAGTAGTACACTAAAATATCTTTGCTGACTCAAAAGTGGGCTAGTATCCTCCTTAGAAGAACTTGTTAAAACATATTTCAGTTTATTTCTTAGGAGCTGGAGGGGAATGAAACAGAGATGTGCTTAAACTGTATTGTTGTTGCGTTAAGTCATTATGACTCTGTTATTACCTTTTTTTTGTTGTTATTGTTGGTTTTGACCTATACGTTTAACAGTAAGAGAGGCTTTTAAAGTGTGTCTTGGTGAAATGTATTAGAATTTCAAAAGTAATGGGACTAGTACTCCAAACAGATGTAAATAGTGCTCTGCTAGAGCTCTCCTAGATACAGGAGTTCTGCAGCATTCTCCATTTCACAGAATAGAAGCCATAAGACTAAGAAGATTGTATCAAAGACAAGAGTAGACCCTGGGCTTTTAAGTGTCACAGTGTACTTTATTTACAAGAGTATCCTGCTTCAATAGCAGTATGTTAATTATTGTCGTCTCTGCAAGTATTCACACTTACTTGGTTGCTCATCATGCATTGTTCTTGACTGAATATACATTTTAACAGTCTCCCATGTGCTCATTAATGAATAGTAAAACACTGCTGTGTGGTATTTCTGACTTAAGAAAGTCATGTGGTCATTTGCTTAACAGATAAATATTTGGACTGACTACAATCTAGAAAGAAGTTATACTGATAATGTGTAAGGACTGCATTTGGCTATGTGATTACAATTCTTTTACTTCTGACATGGTGGTTATATGCAGTGAAATATCTTACAAGCAAATGGAAAAATAATTAATTTTTAAAACTAATAAATATTTATTTTATTCCTCCCCTGTTATATAATTAAATATTCACTCAAAATAGACTAAAACTAACTATATGTTTATAATGAAAAATATAAAACTTTAATATCTGACTTATTCAGCTGAACTGTGGAGGAGACACAAGAGGACAGTTTTCTCTTGTCTGCAGCTACCTTGGGTATTTCTAGGTGTATATAGCATCATACTAGGATGTTTTCACTACCCCTGGGAAGAGAATAATGCTCTCCACTGCTTATATATTTATTGTTCACTGATTAACTGCTGTAGAAGTAACAGTGACACTGAACATGTTCATTTAGAACAATTTCCCTGGAGCCTTTTGCTCTATGCTTTATATTCCCTCCAACTTTACCTCCATCTGCAAACACTTTCCTTGATGACCAACATATCTCTGCGTGCATTCTTGCCTTCACTGTAATCTTTCTTCTTTTCTGTAATGAAGTAGGTCATCATTCAGAACAAATAACTGTTCCTTTTCCCTGTCTTGATTATTTTCAAGTTGCTCTGAACTCGCAAGGAAATTTCTGCTTTTCTAAATAAATTCTGTTTAAAATGTAGCTTTCTTGTGGGGAAAAAAAATCACTATGTTTTTCACATAGTAAGGAAAAACCTTTAAAGACAGGATGCTAAGGCACTCCTTTTGTAAATAAATTAAAGTTGGGGGGAGGGGAAGGATAAGTTTGCTTTTGCTTTCAGAAAATACAAAGACAAATTTCCATCTATGTTTCTTATGGAAACAAAGCAAATTGGAATCAACTGCTATAGCTGGATAGAAAGAATGTAGTCAGTCTGTTCTCATTATTCAATGACTGTTCTGCTTTTCTGTTTTCCTTTAACCATAATGTAGTCTGTGAGCAAGTGGTTCTTTAATGCATTTATTTTATTGAGCTAAGATATGAGCTTATTCATTTTTCATCTACTGGTGTGATATCATTTCATAATGCTAAAATCCTAAAACAGACTTGATATAAATTTGCTTGTGTATGTACAGATCAATTTTATTACTAATAAAATATATTGCAAACTTTCTGAAAGCTATACAACCATAGGAACTCGTAAGAATGTGATGTGCTTTGACTTTTTAAAGTAAACTTGCAGAAAGTGTGGGTGCTGTTAGAGCTTTCTAGCAAGTCTTTTTTTCCATGATGGCATGCCAGATACATACTGACACATTATGTAAATTTGTCATTGTGATTTACACTCTTTAATGACCTCAAGATGCTCCAGACTTACTTTTAGATGCACATAGACAATAGATGAAGAACAGTAAGATGGATGAAATTAGGCCAAAAAGTCAAAACATGTCAAAGCAATGAGTGGCAAATATGAAATGGTCAGGCAACATCATTCTTCCTAGATGTCCAGCTATGCTGAACCAATTTAAATATTTGCTGTGATACAAAAAAAAATGCCCAGCAGCAGCAATGTTTTCCTTAAGGAGGTAAAGTCCAGCTGCTATTTCCGCCTGTCTCCCAAGCATACTGTGCAACAGATTGGTGCGGACTGCATGAAAGAAAGCACAGAAGTGTCCAGAATAGAGAGGGAAGAAGGGAGATGTTTCAGCCTACTAAAATAAGAGCTTTCTTATCTCATTTTTATACCATGACCAGAATAACTTGCTCTTTCAGATTTAAATAGCATACTTATTCTGCCTTTAATGACTGTCACTGAGACAGTCTTAGGGTAGGAGACAACTTCTCAATCTCAGGTACCAAATATTTTTCTGATGCTTTTACCAATGCTATGTTTTTAAATGGTTATGAATGGAGATTTTGGGATAAAAACTCTATAACAGTATTTGGGAAGGTGAACAAAATGCTGGAGAATTGTGTGTATACCTAGGTTACTTGTGCCTAATACTAACAAAAAATCAGTTGACTTACAATATTCTTGGAGTGAAGGGCTACTTTTAAGGTCAAGTCTTTTGAAGTAGAAGACAGTTGTCCACTAAATGATATCTTCTTTTTGTTAAATCAGGTAGTTCGGGCAGAAATTACGGCTGTAGTTTTACCACTGGAATAAGAAAGCCCTGCAACGTGGACCATACTCTGGTCCTGTTGAGGTGAACTGGAGTTGGGTCATAACCTGGAGGAGGGACAGTGAGAGAAACTGCCCTCAGTTCAGGAGGCTTTCATGTTCACTTGCGCAGAAATTTTCAGTTTCCAAGTAGCCATTGTACAAACAAAGGTTTAAACTAGGTCAGGACTGTAAATTACTATAATAATTCATCTTTGCTTTCTCTGTAGTTGTTCCTCCAGATCAGAGTTGAAATATTAGCAGAGCAGCACGAGGAACTGGCCATCTATATACTATCTCTTTTCTGGCTAGAAGACATCATTTCTCACAGTTAACCATCAAGTACCTTTTGGCAACACTAGATTCACTTGGGATTCCTCATTAAGCCTCACTTTAAATGCAAAGCTTCCCTGATATTCTGTGAGCCTGGGACTGTCCTTACATAAATGAGTCAACTAAGACTGAGTTTCAAGATATGAAGAAGGACCTGACACAGTAGCTGTGTTCTCATTTCTGTTCTATTCATGTGAGCACTAACCGAAAGGTAGCAATGTTGCTACTTGCTCCTCTAAAGGGGCTGTGCAAATACAACTACATCATTTGATTTCTACTACAGTCCTCAAAACAGGACCTCTGCCGCTTTCTCTTAATAGCTTCAAGCTTAACCTCCATTTTAGAACTGATCCCCCTTGGTCAGGTCAAGAAAAAGATTTTTAATATTTCCTTTAATCTCTCTGTCAATATGGATGTACATTATAGAGGAACTGATAACTCATGAGGTAAAATTATTACTGTCAATAGAAAGATGAGGGCAAGTTTGTCTAGACTTTTTATGATGGAGTCAGTAGGATATTTGCTTGAGAATTAATTTTTCTTTTGAACCCCTGGTGGTCATTTATGTGTTTGGGAAATGGCAGGAATAAGAGAATGATAAAATATTTTTCCAAAGAAATTAATAGAAAAATGGAAAATAAATTGCAGTTTTAAACACTTTATAAGAGTGATGATTATTTCACAGTATATATAAATAAGCAGGCTACATGGCTACATGCTACCACCATGGTTTATGGTGGCCCCAGAACCTGATTTAGAACCAACTCCATTGGGTTCTGTGGGCCTTGATCCAGCAGCATGTTAAACTTAAATCCAAACTTTTTCTGTTATCTGTGCTGAAGTTGCTACACATTCTCTTTCTGTTTTGTTTATTGTTTTTTCTCAGACTTAATTCAATGAAAATCATCTTGCTCATTTTCAACAGCACTTCAAACAGCTTGTGTCAGTATTAATTTTCCTTTATAAAGGCCAATTCACAATTTGATTGTTTGCTGAAATATTTAGCAAGCTTTCATCCAAACCCATTGCCTTCTCCCTTTTTAGCAATCACTTCTCCAATGCAAAGTATTGAAAGCTGGGTGATTTCCTTTCATCCAGTTTCTGTTCTTCTTTTGTGGACAGTGGCTGTACACTTACGAAAAAGGAGCAGTATGCCCACCCATTCCCCTCAGCTGTCTCAACATGGGAATGGGATTTAATATTTGAGTTAAGTATGCTGGACTTCGGTGTGTACCGTGCAAAGTTTATGGGCCCTGTACTCCAATCTCTGCCCTTACGTGTGTGTGTGTAAAGTCAAAGCAGTCAGACTGGCTGTTATTGAGTATTATTTTTATCACGTATCATGATGAAAAGGAAGAGGGAACCTGGTGAAAAACAATGATATAGATCATGGCTCACTGAAGTATCAAAACAGTTCCTTTTCGGAACTACTGCAGAAAATGGTGAGAACATTATCTTTGAAATTCCTGAGTTGTTACAGCTGTCATACCAGAACGGTTCTAAATAATAGAAAGAAATATTGTTTTGTTTGTTTGTTTGTAATGCTATTCATCACTAGACAACTAACTTATTTGGGAGAGGTGAGTGATTTATCATGTCTTGAATCAGCACCGTTTCAAGCATATTTTTTAATTTACATATCCGTCTATAACATAATACATCTGAAAATGATCAAGACTGTGAATGGTATGGAAAATAGACCTTTAATGAGATGTGTCAGATCTGTTATCACGTAGCTTGTTTAGAAAATAAGCATATTCAGCATACATACAATTACACACCATATTGTTCTGTAGTAATACTTTATCCGCTTGTCTCTGCATGATAGTGTTTTGGCTGTGAAAAAAAGTTCCAGGAATGGTATCCTGTTTCTTTTTTAAAACTATCAAGTGGATGTTTGGTGTATTTTGGGAGAAGGCAGGACAGCTTAAAGAAAAAGTCTTAATAAATTTTTTTGAAGTAAGCTCATTTAGCTATATTTAACAAAAAGGCCTAAACATGTACAAACTTCTACAGTATGACTTAACCAGAACACATTCCATACTAAAAGCTATTGGCTCTTTTAATGAACTCTGCTCTCTTAATAAATGTAATACAGTGAGAGAGAAATTATTCTGCAGATCATTATATGAGTTTTTTATTTAATTATTTTTATTGGAGAGCGTTGGGGATAGGCTGGGATGTGCGAGAACTGAGTTTAATTTTTGGCTTTTTGACAGTCTTGAATAATAATGGGAAAGATAATTAGAACAAAACCTGAAGTCAATGAAAATATTGCAGTGATTATAATAGGATCAGAATTTGGTCTGTTTCCCTTTCACAAAGTTAAGATATAATAGTGCTTACCGGTCTCACATGGGAGTCCTCAGAATGAAAACATTACACTAAAAATAATGTCGGTCAAGTTATTACTAAGGAAATATGTAATAGGTACCTAGTTATGACTGAGAGATTCAGCAATCAGATCAGGTTACCAAAATATTTTTTCCCTGAATTAAATGGTGGAAATATATGGTTTTTTCCTCAAAATATAATTTTAAAATTGTAGAAAATAAGTGCTCATTCAGGGTCAAAACACAGTAACAAAAGAAATTCACTGACTACTGCAAAATCACAGTGTGAATGCAGTACGGGCCTTTGTACTTGAATTGTGGTCATGGAAGGCAAGGAAAATGATTATTTGTCTTCCTTCTTCAGAACTGATATTCCTTTAGAGTTCTCAAGTAATATAAAAGATTTATCTCTCTTCTCCATACACACTACTTAAAATTCCTGTATGTAAGAAACCAAGAAAATATTATCCCTCTACAATGGCTTCTTGATTAAAACTCCAAAGACAAAAACTGAGATCATGACCTGGATTAAATAGTATCCCTCTGTCCTTCTTCAAATTAACGTGAAAGAAGAAAGAAAACATTAACATTGTTAATTTGGAGAAATGAAATATGAACATGAATGCTTTTACCACAACTTCCTTGTGTTGAGGGGGAAAAAAATGACAACATCTAGGACTAAATGTTTTAAATTATAGTGGATTGGAGTATACAGTGAAAATGAATTCAATAAATGGAAAACCAGTTTCATGACAGCATAAATGAGTGAAAGGGAGCAATCCCAATCTGAAAAGCATAGATTATGGCAAGGCAATCATTCACAAATCAATTTTTTAAAAAAAAGTAATGTTCATGCAGCCTGTAAAGAAATTTTAATTACGGTATACTATTAAGAATGTTTAGGTGCATTTTACACACTCTGAATAAGTTTTCTTTTTAAGCTACCATAGTGTTCACTTACCTTTTTGGTATGAAGTAATACCTACATTAATTCTTAATTAGAAAGGAAGCAACTAGTTTTATTTCTGTAACTCCTTTTTAAAAGCCTATGTATATATTGCCTGCAGGAAACAAGTATGGAGAATATGGATAAACTAGAGTTCAACCACAGCGATTTGTTAATATACCTAAGGAAACAAAATTTAAAAAAAAACCACCAACAAAATTTTCCTCTCACAATTCATATTTGCTTAAGGGGATAGATTTTATGACTTGTTTGGTTTCATCTTTTTTTTCCTTTCAAATGCAAATTCAGTGAATTTCTCATAAGATTGCAGTAAGATTTATTTAAATATTTACATAAAATTAAGGAATGGCAAATAAAATAAGAATCATCATCCAGACTTTACGTTTTTTGCCAATATTTGACAAAGCTCAGGTATGTGTTATCCACGTTCTTCAGTATTTTCTAATTCTGTAGCTGAAAAATATAATTACAGACATTACTTCTGGCTTCCTCAGAATGAAAAATGGAGTTTTACAAGGATGTCTGTATTTTCTATAGTTTACAAATCTCGTAAACTACTATATGTTACTGGACTGATGAGACCATACTAAGCCTCTCTGACCTCAGTGGGAAGCCACCTGGGAGTAAGGGTCCCTCCTAGAAAACAACTTGGAAGGTCAGTAGGGAAAAGGTACCGAATAAGAAGTTGATCTTGCTCATAACATCTTGCAGCCACCTGGTTAAATTACCAAGTAGCATGTTTAAAACAGAAGGAAGTTATTTTCTTACTTCTATTACTTAAATTATGTAAATTATTGCTGGAGGATGTTGTTGATGCTGAATGCATAAATGGGCTCAAAAAGGGATTAGGAAAAAAACCCTTCATAGAAGGTAGAGCCTTAGGATGCAGCTCAAATTTCGGCTTGTCAAAAAATGCAGAGTACTTTAAGATCACAGTGCACTCAACTTGTATGAACACTATGCAAGACCGCATGTATTTTATACAGTCTAAAAGCTGGGCAGCATATTTTGGTCCCTTTTTAGTCCCTCTGAGTACATCTTTCCAGCAAATGTGTTATTTTTCTTCCAGTGAGTAAATAGATCATTCAGGGGAAGAGGAAGTGTATTTCACCATCCTTTCTCTGTTAGCCAGGCAGGTTAACTTGTCTCGCCTGACTCTCTTTGACAGCTATCTTTTTTCTTTTTTACCTCCCAGAGAACAAAAGACCAGCAAGCTAATAAAATGTCTTAATAAAATGAGCTTCTGCAAGACAGTGCAGTCTTTCCTTTCACCCACAGATAAATATTAGAAGCAATAAAAAAACTTTTCTGAAAATTTATTCTCAGGAAAGATTGAACCTTCCTTTGTGAATCTTGCATTCTTTTAATCACTGCTCCACTGCTTGGTCCCTGTTTGTATAGCTCTTTTTTTTTTTTTTTTTGCCAGTCTCAAATACAATTATTGTTAAGATAACCACTCGAACTTCCTTCTTGCTTAAACTAATTTTTTTTTACTATTACATTTATTTCTATTTCAGGGACAGACAGACCTTGCCACTGCAACAAGGCTGGGTTATTCCCCATTTAGTAGCTTCCTTTTTGTTGTTACATTAAGAACTGTTGTTATGATCTCTATCTCTTCTTCTACTTTGTTTCCTTCTGATTTCATCTTTATGAAGCTATGTCAGATATAATCACACAAATCCACTGAGGTGAGCGTGGTATTTATAGATATTGATACAAATACTTGTGTAACTGCCTGCATCAACTTATTAAAATAATCTGAATTTTCGCGTATTTCACTTACGTTTGCAATAAACAATTGAAATGAGGGCTGTGGGGTCAAATTCGCAGAATTTGAGAGCAACGCAAAGAATGCACAGCAAAGTCTCCTATGATACAAATGGCAAAGCAAGCACATACTTTTCTTACATACCTTTTAACAAGCTTCAGATCATGATGCTTCTCTAGCATAAATCATTCAAATAGCGCTTTAACTCACAGAATTGTTTAATCCATCAATAAAATACTGAATTAGTTTATTTGCCTCTAACCTGTGTGTTATGTTTTGTTTTTAAACTGAACTAATCAGTTATCATCTGTACTAATGAGTTCCCCCATCTATAGTGGGGCTAATGCATTCCTCTTAAAAATTCTGAGACTTAATATATTAAAAGCAATTTCAGATCCTCAGGCTGAAAGCACTCTAGCAGTGCTATGCATATTGGTTATTAGAATATTTATAATCAAACCCCTTATCCTGGGTGACAAAATGCTCTTCTCTTAATGGAGATTTCCTCTTTTGTTAAAACAGTTTAGGAAAATAGGAGTCAGCATAGCAGTCAAAATCCTCAAAAAATTACCATTGCATGTGTTTCTGCCACGAGGTGGTGATTAGATAGCTGTGCGCATCATTTCACATAGACTGGGAATACTGTTTCCTGAACCTTGTGTGATGATAGTGAGTTAAATGCTAAGACCTTGACAATCTGCATATATAAAACAAATGTTTTCATAATATGAAAAATAAAACCATTCTTTTCTCGCAAGATTGCATAATTTCAAGATCATCATCCATCTGTGTATATCCTTTTTTTTTCTTTTCACTTACTTTAATAGCTTTATTTTGCCACTTAATGTTTTTCCACCAGCAGGTGAAAGCATTCATAAATCTGTCACGAACAGTTGCCAATGAATATTCATATCTGAACTGTCTGATTGCAGTACTTTGACATTTTTATTTGATTCTAGTAGGAGAGCAAACTTAGACATGCTGCTTCTTTCTTAATGTATTCTAATTGATACCTCAGCATTGTACTGCTGAGTAATTTAATGTAATTGGTGACATCAAACTACTAATTTGGAATATAAGCATACATGAAACAGTTTAAAAATAAAATAAAATGCCTGACTAGATGATAAAGGGGAGCTACAAACTTTTACTCTCGTATTATTTCTAAATTTGGCAAATAACTAGGGCCTTTTAAAGCCGAAAGCTCCTACTCTTCAGTCACAATACTTACCCAATTCTTTGACTGTTTTCTGTAACATAGAAGGGGGAAGAAGAGAGACAGTTAAATATTTCTATTCAGTTTGTCTCAGTTGTCATTCCAGTGTTTTTTTATTCTCTACTGGCTTTGTTATTTAGTTATCAGAAGAAAAGTGAGGGTTTGTAGTAGCTCCTTATAAACCACAATTTTGTCTGCTGTGTTTAGGAAGTAGCATTTCTGTCCTTAAAATTTATTGTGTCACTGACCTAGTGTGTTGGTTTTGCTTTCTACAACTAATGTTCTTCTTTCTATGAGCTCAGTCACGTATGACAAGAAAAGTGTATGCAATATTTTTTTTCCTCCCCTTCTCCCCCCACCCCAGCAACAATCTTTAATCTATGCTTACTTAGAAGGAAGCAAGAATCTTAATTTTTCAGCCTTTCCTCTCTGGTCAGTTCACATGTTAATGCCATTTCCACTTTTTTTTTTCTAATTAAACTTTAGGCTAGGAATCAAGGGAGAATCTTAGGGAAGCTGCATACATAAATACCATAGAAATCAATGATATTTGAACACCTGCCTTCTAGTAGGTGTCTTTGGAAATCTAAGCTTCCATACTTTCTCTTAATTAGGAAGAAAAACAAAGTTACTGTAAAGGTAGGTGAGAAAAATATTCTAGCACTGTTTTTCTTCAAGCAGTCATGCAAAATAGCCATAAAAATGTGTGCTGCCATTAATCTATGGAGAGATAAGATCAAAATGAATGCTTCAACACACATGAGTGAAAGACAAAGTTTGTAAGCAATTAAGTGTGTTTGAGTGTGGTTTCAGTTCCTCACAGAGAAAACATTATATATCCCAGGCCATAGGATTTATATCATTGATGAAAATGAAAAGTATAAATTAGTTTTTTAATAGTAACAGTACCTGCCACAGTAGAAATGGATGGTGGTCTAGTGGGATCTTCACTTTTGAGTTATTATTGCAAAACCATGAAATACTTTTTTTTCTGAGGTTGATACAATCCAAGCAACAACTGTGTCTTTCAAGGAAGTCTTCCAACTGTGTCACAGGATATGCTAGCCCTAATTAAAGAGGTGTGACATAACTTACACCTTGAATATTCAAGTATCACCAGCCAAATCTCAGAATTTACCAGTCACAGGCAATTTAGAGATTATGAATCATTTCTTGGCTGTAACACAATATAAGCAAGATAAAACAACACTTATCTTAGCTTTAAATAAGCTTGAAATTTAAAAAAAAAAAAAGTTTTCTTTCTGGATCACTGGCAATTCCTCATCAACTTGAAGAACCTGGCAGCTGGTGAATGAAACTAATGTTATTCATTAGCTGTTTGGAAGGCTAAGTCAGTTTTAAAAACAGGATTACAGCTACTGGGTCACTTAGGCATTGCTGAAAATTAGATCTAAAATTAGATCTGTAAAATCAAAACTACATTAATGAAAAAAAGAGTGGGATTTGAAAGCCTCCAGCACCAGAAAGAGCCAAATTGATCCAGCTGATGTTGCATTAATGCTTAATAGCAGTTTTGCATAACTTGACTGTGAACACACATGTGTGTATGCACTATATTTTAGGTTTAAATCATGAAGAATGACAATGTATTTTCTAGAAACTGGTTTATGAATGAATGCAAAATATGCAGTTCTGCTTATGCATAACATGGGGAATGTTTAGCTTACACAGAACTGGAAACACAGGGTTAGTGGAAACTAACACCAGCATCTGATTTGATGACTTTTTTTTGATCAGTCAGGTACCCATTGCTGCTACTTTTATACTAATGGTCAGAATAATAGGAAAAGTCAAGATATTTAGGAATAGTTTATCTGAATGACACAGATTTCAAAGTTCTAAGGTAGATTTACAAATGAATGTAATTTGATCCCAACTGAGCACTGTATGCTGGTGACAAAGTTATTCTCTGCAGAAGGATTTTTCTTGAGGGGTGTGAACAGATTGTGGTGGAAGGTGATATTTTACGAGGGTTATGATCTTTGTTTATTTCCATACAACTTTGGAAGGCAATTGAAGGTGTGTGTTACCTTAGTGAAATAAGACTGCTTTTAATTTTTTTTTTTTTAAAAAAAACAGGCTTTTAACATCAGCAAGATGGAATTTTACTTTTAAATAGTCACAAACAAAAGGAGTGCCAAATTTCCTCAGAAAAAGGTTTGGGTCAAGGTGTGTTGGCAATTAATTCTGTTTTTCCAAGTAGCCTATGAGAATCTCAGATCTGGTTCTTCATGTCCTTGTTCTCTCTAATATACCCAGTTAGAAGTTATCATGTGAGACTCATGGAATACCTCATCATTTATTAGCATTTTCTATATAATTAAAGCATATTTCATTGACTGTCACCTTAAACTTGTGAAAGCAGAACTGTACTGATTATTTGATGAGTCATTAATTTTTCAGGATCAATGGATCAAATTAATGCTTTCTATATCACAATGTAAAAGTTGGTTTGAGGCCATTTTGTCCCTTATGAAATACAGTTCTTAGCATGAAAATAATACTTTTGGAGTTATTAAATTTCCCTGCACCAAACTCATTGGTTGTTTATTTGCACTCAGGTCTAAAGGAAAGGCAGAGAATGGGAGTTAAGTGCATTGCTGCAAATCTTGGAGAAGTGCACTGACTCATAACAATCACACAAGTTATCTTACCGTAGAGTAGGGGTGGGCTGTTCATTTAAAGAGGCATAGGCCAAGAAAGACAGTGATAACTGCATTTAATTAAGTGTGATTTCTTAGAACTATTCAAATTATCATCTGTAGAGCAAAAAAAAGAGGTCTACAGGAAAGCAGGGAAAAATACTAATTTCCAGTTCAAATTTGCACAGAGTGCCAAATTGCAGTGAATTCCAAATGCAGCTCTTTTGTCCTGCATCAAATTCTTATATGAAAAGTTGAGATGCCACTCTTGATTGGATAATGTACTAGTCTTATATCAATTCCATTTTTCTGTAACAAAATAATCAGAGCATGGCAAACACAAAGTCTGATGAGGGAATATTTGTATAAAAGTTCCTAGGGTTTTTCTCTTGTGCAGCTATTTGGAACCCCACCATTTTATTTAAGAAAATGTTTGTGAATCCTAAAATCTTTTTGAATGACTATCCATCTAGAACAGCAAAACTCTAGGAAATTAGAGATGAGACAAAAATGAAATTAGAGGAGAGATATCAAAGTCACTAAAATACTTAATTCTTAAGGAATACATGCGCAGAAGCCAGAACTTGTTTATTAACCAAAACAAGGTATAGATTGAACATATTATTCTATTCTGATGAACATTTTAAACAGATCTACTCCTTTAAAAAACAAACAAACAAATGAAAACAAAAAACAAAAAGTAGTTTCTTAGCCAAATGTATGGATCTTGAACCTTACTAAGATACTAAAATACATTGTTTACATGCGAGTAAACAATGTATTTTTTCAGTAACAACATTTGAATCAACACTACATATGTACTGTAATTTCAGTTTTGTTACTTTTTTCTCTTCTATGTGGTCTGCAAAATACACAGTAACTTTTGAGCAGATCCATTCTGTTAGGCTTCACCAAGCAAATTGCACTGTAATACCATCTATTTATTTGATCTTTCAGTACCTAAAAACTGCCTAGAGGCTGCATGTTCCACTTCATTTCAGTGGATCAAAGAGAGGGAAGTCTAGGGTTTTCAAAGCACATCCAGACTCCAAGTGGTGAAAAGTGTTCTTTTGATTTCAACCATCCAGAACAAGCAGTGCAGGTTTAGTATGAACCCCATTAGTCACTGCACTCTCGTCCATGTAATAGTGAATGATTTTTTCTGAAGTAGCACGGTTATAAATTTGTCACTGACAGTTCACTATTACACTCTGTAGATGTTTAACAAGGTTCGTATAAATGTAGGTTCAAACAGATTTGATTTTAATTACATACTGGTTTTATGCACAAATTTTTCCTAGTGAACAAACAGACTTCAGTGAGTGGAAGATGTATTCATGACGTGCTCTCTTCCTGATGCTGTTAATTTGAGACATTCATTTGAGATTTTCAATCCAGTAAAAGTCCAACTTGAATATTATCATGGAACACTGTTTTACAGTAGCAGTGAGAGTAGTAGTAATTACCCACTTTCCTCTAGTGTCTATGCATAACTTCAGAAATCATGTTTGGGAGAGCTCTAACAACTGTGGCAACTCTGGGTACAGATTTGAATCTGAACATGAAAGAAAAGAGGCCTTTTTAACCCAATATCACTTTTTTGAATTAGAAGCCTTAAAGAAGAATGTAAGAAAACAGAATGTAGAAAATGGGCTTTCCTCTGTTTTACTCTAACCTTTTAAGAAATTTTTAAATTTATTAGGTGAATTTTCAGTGGTAAGCAGCTATGGTGATTTTCAAACTATAGCAAATTTTAAACTGTAATTATCTACTGAAAAGTTCAGCCAACAATATTGTTTTTAGATTATAGGATAAAATGAATGTTCGGATACCTTTCTTTGTGAGTCCTTTAAAAAAACTGAACAAATCATGAGAAATTAAACTTCAGAAAACAACACTGCTTTGTCAGAAAGTTGATCTGGATGATCTCATGTATCACTAATTCCAGCACAATTATGTCTACTGCTCTTCATTTTTGAGTACATTTGGTTGACCTTTCACAATTACTCTGTTATGCATTATTTTTTAGCTGCTTAAACTGCATAATATCCAAAACTGACCAATAGCTTTTAGGAGAATAAATATCCAGTAGATTTTTATCAGAGAGGTCAAGGAAATATTAATACAATATTGTAAACATTAATAGGCTTTCATTCAAATCAATTTGAAATAACTGCTGACATTTTGGTTTTTTGAGTGTTTGCAACAGTGCATCTTTGAGACAGTTATTTTGACCTGTATGCTACTTTTTCTACAGAGTTTTAACCTATTTCTGTTCAACAGGTATTTGGGGCACACATGCAATATAACCCTTGCAACAGTATACTTTGGAAAATGGGTCATGTATAAGAAAAGTAACAGAATTTTGCATATGTAATTAGATTGAATTAAATAGCTGCCAGAAGAGGATAATTTCCAGAAACTGAGTAGTAGCACCTGCACATCTGAACAACTACTCTTCATCCCATGAATTTCTCAAGAGTCTGCTCTAGTTCTGTCATTTAGCAAATGAGTTAATCACTCAGCCATTCCTACTGGTTTTACAAGAGAGGATGACTTAAATGACTTCAGCTATGTAGCTAGAGCAACATCTCATTAACAACTTGTTTTTTTGTGAACTGTGTTCCCTTTGCTTCCTGTTATTCCATCACTCCAACACTCCAAATTCTCTAGGAATTAAAAACTGCTGCCGAACAATCATAAAAAATACATTTGAATAAAATTATTTATTTAAAAAAAAAAATCTGTGCTTCACTATCTTACACTTCATCTTAGCTGAATCTCCCTGAAGTGCAGCTGTGGTACCATGTAATATGTAGACACAAAGTAGTCTCTAATCCAGGCATGGAATTCAGATAAAATCTGCCCTTGTGTTTTTCTAGTTTCATGTATGCTCAGCTTTATTCCTTTTAAGCCAGTACCTATCCTGTTACATATTTGAACACTGTGTTACATATATGCTGGATATTTATGTATGATAGAATGCCCCCATAAGGTATGTAAGCAGATGTTAAAGCTCTGAGCCCAGTGTTCAGGTTTAAATAGTTCATGGATGCCCTCATCTGAGCTTCAGACCAGGTTTTATTCCCAGATGCTCATAGTGACTTACTTTGAGATGTTCAAATTCTGGGAGGTAATGAGCTGAGCTTCAGTTTTCAGTCTTTGCAGACTGCCTGGCTTAACCTAAAATGCTACTGGAATTTTTTCTTGGCATAATAGACTACGTAATTTGCTTCTCCCTGCTACCCCACACAAAATATGAACACTAAAATAAAGATAATGTTGATGTTTTTTCTGATGGTATCCAGGACACCTTTCTTGACCTCTGTTTTCCAGTAGTATCATCAGTTAAAAGAACCACCAAAAGAAAAGATAATATTGGATTTCAAGAAAATGAGCATGAAAGGTAATATCTCTCTCTTTATCACACTTCAGTCTCATGTTAAATGAAAGCACATGTACTCTCACAGCCCAATCTAAAGATCAGTAAGGTCAGCAGGGTTCTTTGGCAGTTTTTTGTGAGCTTTTATTCATAGTTTCTCAATTAGACTATCTCTAATGGGCTAAGTCTAGGGACCTGGAAAACATTGTGAACCAGAGAATTAGCAAATATATTTTATACCACAAATTATAAACAAATTGTGAAATCATTTAACTATCCAGCCCTGCAGTTGTGGAGCAATTTAAGCAAGTAGTCTTACCATTGCTATGGGACTTAGCCAGCAACCACTAACGCTGTGCAGGTCTGCTGCTCCTCCTGGTCTTAGATCCTAAAATCTCATTCAAACATTCCGACCTACACTAATAATAAATTACCTCATACCCAAAAAGCTTATATTGTAATTAGAGTTAGAGTCTGTGACAGGTGGAGCGTTCCACAAGCTAATGTGATGTATTATTTTATCAAACTACACACTTTTATATAATCAATATGCATTTGATTACCTGAAAGAATTATCTTTTCAGTTTCAGCTGTTTTCTGTAACGAATTAGCCAAGCCAGTGACAAATCAGCAGCTTTTAAGTCTTTATGGTACTTTGACTACTTTATTTTGATCTCCTGGGCAAAGGGTTCTTGTCTTCTGGAGAAACAGTGTCTGTCTATATGGGCTTCTTTATATATTCAACCTTAAGCTTGCTGCCTGTCCTCTCCTCATTTCAAGGCTATGACCCCTTTAGTCTCATGTAAGTTTCCATTAGGTACATTTAAGAGATTGTAATTTTGAATTGATAGGTCAATGCAGGTAAGAACAGCAAACAAATCTTAGAAAACAGCAACAGAGGGATGCAGGTCCAGAGAACTGGACATGCCACATGGTCCTGGGAAATAGTGGTAACTGGAGACAGGATTAGAAAAGAGAAATAGTATAGTCAATGTTTCAGCTAACAGCAAATATTTCCAGCACTGAAAATCTGGAACAGGAGGAGAAACTATGCAGTATGAGCCCATGATAGAGATTTTTTTTAAGGCATTGCAATGCATAATTTGTAGAACAAATCTTGATAAAAGATTCATGTGTTTACTAAGATCAATTTGATTTTAGTATTATCTCGCAGAATACGTTTATGTTGATTTTATTGAATTCCATTCAGTATATGAGTATTATATTGTTGCTATAATTATCTATATGGATTGATCATACACAGTTTTCCATAAACATTTGGTTCTTAACTTAGTTTACTTAATTGCGTTTAGTCAGGTATATTACTTGGAATTGCTTTTGTTATCCCCATGGTGATAATCTCTTCCAGTGAAAACGTTTGTGAGCAGCGACATAAGATATCTGACAGTCATTTTCCATCATAACATGTGAAAGTAGAGCTCAACTGCATGTTTTCCACAAAACTGATCAGCGATAAAGTCTAAAAGATGTATGTGTATTTTGACAGGAGTGCTAAATACTCCTCTGAAACACAGAGTGACTCCCAGGACTGATACATACAACATTAAAAAAAAAATTCACAACAATATTTTCTTTTTGTTTGACTGCATAATCTGAACAAAAAGAAAATAGAAGTTGATTTTACAGATGTTCCATATGTAAAGAATGTAATTTGACAATAGCTTGGAGTTTGGAAACAGAAAGAAAAGAGTTTTGATGCTTTTCTTCTTAAGAGATTACTATGACAAAAGGGTAGCCAGGTATAATGATTGTAGGAACCTCAGCCTGGGCATATTTATTACAGAAAAATGGATACACAGAAGAGATTTGTTGAAGCTGGACATGAAATTCAACTTCTTGATGAGGAATGATGGATACATGAAAGGTAAATTCCAGTATTACAATATGTAGTTTTGTTGTAATTAAGATGTATGCATTGGCTTTCAAAATTATAAGCTGTTTAAAAATTATCCTAATTTTATATCTAAGAAGAGCAAACTGAATATTATCACAAGCTAGAACTGTATAAAAATGAGGATAAGCATGATGAAAAGATAAGTCCACAACCCAGCCATATATTACATGTTTTAAAGTTAATTGTTTAATAACTGAGTTTCAATCTTTCATTTGAGATAGCAAGATTGCAGTAATAGCTTTATATTTTTATCACAGGCATTGCATCCCTATCAGCATTCCACAAAGCAAAAGAATCTTTATAATTTTTTTCAGCAGATTGCAAGTGCAGATCAACAGGTTACTTACAAAATTAGCACTCAGGTTGTTTCATGAGTGTGTAAATGACCAGCTTTTCTGCTCTGAGGACCCCATGTAAATAATACACTAGACTAACCTCATGTCATAAATCTACCCATTCATTTTATGGCCCCAATCTGGTTTTGCTTTTAGTATTCAGCATACACACTATTGTTGGCTACAAAAATGTAATGACATTCAAAATTCTGAATCAGGAAAAGTTACAGAAAATACTAGATTTATTAAAAAATATATATTAACTTTGTCTTTCCTCATTTCCTCTATTTTCTTTCCTTTCTTGACCATTTATCAAAGGGTACCATCTCCATAACTTACAGTAATTACAATAGATAAGTGGGTTTGAGATCTTTGCAGCTTCATGAGTGTGTTCCCTTTGATGTTAATGTGAGAAGCACCAATGTGCACTGTACATCACCATGCCATATTATATTAATATTACCTTGCCATTGCCATCCTTCAGTAGTATAGGCCTGATAAGCCGTAGAAGCATCCCAAACATCCAGAAAATGCTTGCAGGAGTGCAGTAGTAGACAAAGATATCTTGTGATCCACATTAAGCATTACAAAGGCTAATTTATATCCATGGGTGATGGGTCAATTAACAAATGTTAAGCCTCTGCTGAGACTAAGTTTGTGTCTCCCAGGACAATGAAAAGCACTTTATAAATATTTCACTTCTCTTAAAGACTTGCTCCAAGCTACAAAATGTTTAGGTTTGAACCAAAAGGATGCACTTGGGCTTCAAGAGATAGTTAAGTATTTTTACTTTACTAACCCTTCCAGTAGTTTTCAAAGTTGGAAGAGAAAATGAGTGATAAAGTTTACTTTATAATTTAGATGCATTCTCTAAAGACATATGATACTGGCTTAGTGAGAAATATATAGGTTATCCAAACAGATATTCATATTCCAGTTATTTTGCTTGCCGACATGTAGGGCTCTATAAACTTTAATTTTTAAAGCTCTAACCCCAGATACTGTTATTAGGAATAAGCAGTCTATTCTTTCAAGTTTAAGATACCTGGTTTATAATCTCTTTACAGATTGTGCATGCTTTGCAAAACTGGGTCACAATGATTGATATTACATTGTTAAATGTCCAATAATGTTAAGATCACTTTCCAAATTTGTTATTTTTGTTTGTTTGTTGAAGTTGGACACGATGTAGGACAGCAAAACAAAGCCATGTTAAAACACTAAGGCATGTGTCTGTATATCCTTTGTAGAGAATAAGAGATTTGGTTTACTGTTTCCTCTGTTAATGTGTATAGTACGTTAGTGAAAAATACTTAGGGTAGAGCCAGAGTAAAACGCCACATGAACTACTGTTAGGCGGAGATAGTCTTTGCCTAATACCTGCTGTTTAATTAAGTTTTGACTAGTTGTGGGTAGCTCTCAAAATAGTTTCTCCCTGTTTGTGGAATGCTATATTGCCTCTTGTCTAAAAGCTCAACTAGTGTGCTTATGTCCTATTTTACTGATTGGGCTGGTGGGAAGCTTGTAAAGGAGATGTAGATTCCTCCTAGGTTTTTATTGCCATTCACGGGGCAGAGGCTCTGCACTTTTCCCCTTCTTTTCATTGAGATCTTTATGGTTCAGACTGGGTGAGAGGTCCTGAGGAAATTTATCTCAGAGATGTACGTATAATGCAATAATTACTGTTGGCAATGACAGTGAGAATTCTTGAAAAAGCAGTCATATTTAAATCTCTCGGGTCCCATAAATTACCCCACCAGCATTCATGTAATTCTTAAACTATATACTGTATGAAACAATATTCCATTGGTAACACTAAAACAAATAAATCAGAGGGAAATGTCTTGAGGAGCGTGAGCAATTCCCAATCAAATCACTTAGATAAACAACTTCTTAGATCTTTTCTTTGAGAAAGCATCCAGATGCCAGTTACATTTTTAATGTTTCTGTGTTACATTTACCACAAAGTTAAAGGAAAATCCTAGCATCACAGTGCTACCTTGCGCTGAGGACTAATACTCCATTCAAATCTTGCTCTGTGTGTGTGGTCCTGGACAAACCAGTTAGTCTCCACTTGTCACCTGTAACTCAACTTCTCATCAGGCTAGGATTGTAAGAGGCTTGGAAATAAAGAACTTAGATACTAAAGTTTTGGGGAAAATAAACATATAGAAGCATTTGCTAGAGAACTTCACAGTTCTACCACTGCACGGAGCGATTTGTACCATGTAGCCCCTTTGTGTTTTTAAACAAAGCCAAATGGCAGAGCTCAACTGAGACTGGAAAAATCTCTGCTACAGACTGTAATTATCCATCTTCCCTGAGAAAGGTAGAAGAACAAATCCCACCCCAATGAATGTCACCACATCATTTCCTATCCTTCAGTCCCTTTGGCAAGAGGGGGGGGCATGTGAAAGCACTTATGCAGGACACTGGCCTCGGTTAACTTGCCCCAATCTCATGAAGCTAATACAAGTCAGATTTCTGAGTTCAGAAGATCATTATTCCTCTGTTCTGTGTCATATTATTCATACAGTTTTATTAGGTAGGTATGTATCTGTAGCATTTTACTTTCTCAGTAATGTCTACATTTCAGCAAAATAAAAGCTTATAGACTAGGTAACAAACAAACTGCACTTTTTTTTTACAAAAGTATTGCTCCTCTCTCTGCTAAAGACCTATTGGGAGGTCGTGAAGCTTTTCTGATTCTACCTTGATTTAGATAGTGCATCATTGTAAATAAGAATTATATTGTTTACTAATAAGCACTGTGAAGAAATTTGTGGAGAAAATTTATCTTGTCAAGAGGAAATTTAGGGAAGAATACAGATGGGCCTTAACCACCATTTCTCTTACACATTTCACATATCTCTGGGTGAATTCATGTGTCTTTTTTTTCTTTGTTTATAACTTAGTTTTACATGGAAAATGCTTACACTAGGGGACATGTATATATAAACTATGCTGCTTATATTTTGGCTTTCTGTAAACACAAAAATTACTCCTAGAATTAGTAATTCTACTCTGGAATACACAATGCAGATACATTGCATGCAAGAAGGTTGCTTATTAAATTAACATTAAAGGCAATTATCTCTAGTATTTCTCTGAAGATTTTGGAACACGAAGTAATAATAGCTTATCTTCTCCATTAAATTCAGTGTGGCCCTCTTAATCTGACAATGTAAAGAACAAAAATGAGCAAGTTATGTGAAAAAAATGACTTGCCCTTCTTCTCAGATAGACCTTTCTGCCACGTTCTGATTGCATTTGAACGTGTCATCATGCTAGAAAGTGTTAGCTAAAATGTTCTGGAAATTCAGTGCAAGAAAGCTGGGATAGGTTTGCTGTCAGCTAACAGGATTATTCAAAGCTGGAAGCAAGTCTCCTCATTTGTTTCCAGTATTTTAGAATATGTTTCTAATTATATTAATTTTAATCTTAATCAAGAAAATATGCATTGAATTGGGAGAACGCAGATTGGTGTGGCATATTTTGTAAGAATCAAGAAAGATGTATATGGCTGAATACGGCTTGGCAGTTCAGGGAGACATACCTGGCAGGGCTTCTTACTGCTCTGGAAACGTGTATTCTTTGCATAGGCATCTGCTTCATGCCTTTATTCTGACTTACTTTGGATCTGAAGTACTGGATAGTATGGGGGCAGGGTAGCTGGGGGTGTAGGCTTGCTGCCCTAAGGCTGCATTTGGAAAGGGAAAGATGAGAAGGAGGTTTCCCCACCCCTTCCCACTAACAGGAGAGGCGGGAAAAGTGCCCCAGGTTGATAGGAGGAATCAATGGTTACGTTGTGCTTTGTGTTGTTCTGGATTAGTTGTGAGGCTTCTTTTTTTAATTCTTTTTTATCTTAATATGGTTCACCCATGAATTCCTTCCCTCTTCAGCCCCAAATACATATGCAGTCTACAAAGTCTTCTGATCAGAAAATTGAAGAAGTATTAGATAACTTGGATGCCTGTTTTCAGGTCAAAATCAGCTGACGGATGGGAATACGTAGGAAGTTTGAAGCAAGTTATTTACTCATTAGAAGTCAAGGAAGAGCAACAGAAATAGTTCTTAAACTGAATCATTTAAAGGCAAATTTTATGTTTCCCTGGGACCCTTAAGCCTATAAATAATTCATGCCCTTGTATTTCTATAATGTTTTTGATTTCTTTCTCTGAAAATGTTTTTATGACCAGGTCACATGATCAGAGTTATCCTTTAATGTCCTTTAATGTATTTTTTCACTCTATCATTTTTCCATTTTATTGAGGAATACATTAGCCTTTGCTACATACCCTTGAAACATCTACTTTAACAGCAGGCTTTGAAAAGAATATGAATAGTGAAACATTAGTTGCATTATACATAGTTGAGAGAGAAATTTTACCTGAAAGATTGAAAATGTCCAGGAAAAAAACTGTCTCTTCTGACTTACATGTAAGTTCTTAAAATGCCAACTATGTTAACTTTATATATTAAAACCAAAGTTCAGGCTGCTTCTAACGATTCAGATATCAGCTCTTTCTTTTTTTTTTTTTTTTAATGTTCAAGCTGCTAGAAAAGGAATTACAGATTTGAGAATATAGCAGGACAGCATAGTGTTACAGTGGCCACCAAATAGGACCCCTCAAGCTCCTTCCTGTTCTTCTATAAAGCTTAACCAGTGCTTAAGCCTCCTAGTAAGCAATACATCTCAGATCATTCATATTTCTGTGGATTCAGGCTTGTAAAACTATTCTTCAATAGTCTCTCCCATGTCTGAATTTTGGACATATTTCTTATGCTATGTAACAAGGCATAAAAATTCGTCTGAAATTAATGTGAATTTTCCACAGGGAAGCTTCAAAGTCAGCAGTCCATAATAGTACATTCCAAAATCAAATTTCAAACCATCGCAAAATATATATCCAAATCAAACACTTCAACTTTTCAGGCTACTAAAGCTTTGAAAATAGATCAAAATCTTTATTCCAGTCATTTTTCTGGGACAAGACTCCTGTTGACATTGAAGGATGCCTCAGTGATGACTTCGTTGTTCCCTCTAGAAAGCTGGACTACTCAGAAGAATTGGAAGTATTCCCTTTTATGTATGCATACATATGCATTTATTTATTTATTTAAACTGTGCTGCCTTTCTAACCTCAGGAGAGTTTTCCTATATTAATTGCCTCTGTGCTTAGATGCCTCCAATTATTAACCTGCAGGTGTCTCTAATCACTGCATATTCCCATTGGGTTTAGGTTGAGGGCTATTAGCTGTGGTGGTTAAATACAACACACATTATGTGGGTTTTGTTTACTGTTTTATCCCTGACTTTGGCCTCACAGACTCCAGAAAAGAGTCATCAGCAATCACTTCTTTTCATTAACTGCAGTGCCTTGGATCACATTTTCCTCCTTCCATTCTTTCTCAGGGAAATATTTAAAGACAATAGGTAGGCTAAAGCAAGAAGAGTTTTCCAAACACTATTCCATAGAATTGAACTTGAAATGCAGCTTAGCCATCCAACACTTCTGCTATCCAAAGCCATAAAAATCCCACTTGGGAAACATACATATTTTTGCTAAAACTGCAGAGCTGGTATATTTGAAAATGTAAGGAAGCAGTGGACTCTGTCTTCGTTTGTATGGGGTTATCATGGCTTACTCAGCAGTAAAATTGTATCTAATTATGTTGGTACTAGACTGAATCTCTTTTAATTGATTAATTATAATTCACATGTAGATTAACAGATTTTAAAGGTCAAAACCTTTCAAATTGCACTGAGTACTTGTTTATCTCTCCCTGTGCTGTGTAAACCTGGTATTCTGTTGCAGTCTGAAAACGACACTATAATTACAGATTTGGAGGACGACAAAAATTGATTAGCAACCAAGGCTGGTTGGGAACAAAGGAACTGGGTCTGGTTATTCTTCTGTCCTCCCTCCTGAAAAGCATGAGCTTTGATTGTATTTTAGAACACGAGATTTTGACAGCCCAAGGTGTTTCAGAAGTGAGCGAGTACTGTTTAAATAAAAGGTATCATTGATTATGAAGCTGGCACACTGTGATCAAATATATACTCTTTTTTTAAAATTTTGAATAGCATGAGATGCTGGTATTATTACTTTTTTTAAACAAGAGGCATACAGATGCAAAATTAGTTAAACAACATTTAATCTCATAGTTTATTCTTTCTCTCATTCAGGTGCTAACACAGAACACTATTTTTTGTGCATGCCACCCCAAGGGCCTCAAAGTGGTTGAATAAAGTGTTATTTTCACCTACTGGAAATATCCCCAATGTTTTCTGTACTCTACAAGCAGCATGTGATTGTTATCACATTTTTTAAAGTGCTCTAAGTGACAGACAAAAATGAAAAATATCAAAGTTTTCATTTGTGGTGGAAATGAAAATACATTTTACACAATATGTAATTTGCTCTTATTTCTAAGAGAAGGACTATTTATTCTTTCCACATGTGAGGTATGATACAGGAAAACAGTGGCTTGTTGTTTCTAGTTATTTGACGTGTCTTGTGATAAAATTAGCATTCTGCATTTTTGAGTGATTTTTTTTGTGAACCCTGATATTCTGTTGAAACAGAGAAAATTTAAGGCTGAAGAATGTTATCCTCTTTAAACACCATAGGATCCTTTTTGGAGCACTGTTTCTTGTTTGCTAATTTGCCAGCAGAAACTGAATAATATGGACTCCTGAAATATTCTATTTTGCATAGGAGAAGAAATTAAGGAGACAGTGAAAGTCACTTGATTTTGGATGTGCAATTAAGAGTACAATGTAGTTTCTCAGAGAAAAGAGAAGAGACCAAACTGGTAGTGCAGTTGATTGGAGAGGGCAGACTGGAGGGAAGAGCTGTTGTCTTCTAGGTCTGAAGCACCATTTTCTGGGTAATGTTTGAATCTGAGATGGCTGGATCCTTGCAAAGGGGACGATGCAGTGCAAATTCCCTGAGAAACCAGTTCTGTCAGTCCCTGTCTTTCTCCAAAGAGTGTGCTCCTATCCTATATTAAAATAGAAACTGTTAGTCAAACACAACGGTGTAAAAAATACAATCAATGTTATTTATGATTACATACACATCTTGCCTGTATGTATTCAGTCAGATTCCTTCCATGCTACTTTTCTTTTATAGGCCGAACACTACTGAACACAGTTTATAAGATTTTCCTATTCTGTTTTGGAAGTGATTACGAGCATGGCACACCTTCAATATGGATATACACATATATGTTTACATATATACACTCACTCTGTGAGTCAAATAAAATACTTAAGGACAGGAATTGAAAGGTATCAAGATTCATCCCTGTTGAGTTGGGTTTGTTGCAGACAGGAGTCCTTACAACAACTCAGATTCTAATGCTGAAAAACACCTTTTGATGAAATCTTAGCCTCACTGAACTTGATGTCAATTTTTGTGAGGACTGGATTTCACCCTTTTCAAAAAAAAATTCAGAAGGAGCAATATTAGTGGGAAGGTGGAAGAGGAAGTATAAATACATCTTACAAGAGCAAGGAGTAGGAGAGGCTGGGCAAGAACACAGTAGCTGTGAAGTCTTCTTAAAGCTATTTAAATAGTTTTTCAGGGCAGGACATACTGTGGAGACTCCTATCACTCAGAAATTGAGAGAAGATAAAGTATTAAAACCAGAGGAAGTGATAAATATCAAACTGAATTTTCGCATGGTTAGTAAATTTAACAGAGTCAGAAGGATGTCACTTGGAAGATATCTGTAAACAGTAAAAAAATATTTATAAAAATAAGCTTTACATGTTTGCATTCACTTCACAGAGAGTGCAAAAGGTACATATGAACCATGAGTCACTCACAAGTTTGTACTCCATTTATTTCTGGGTGTTATTAGGGCAGTAAGCAGTGCATTGTCAGCCCACATTTTGGAGGGTGAAGAGACAGCCAATTCACCCCCAAAAACACCAAAAAAACAGAAAAAGAGGCTGAGGCATCCAGTGAGGGGAAAGCTCCTGCCCTGTCCATGGCCCTGTCTTAGACAGCCGTGCCAGGGTAGCTGCTGTGGGGCCAGCTCTCCCTGCAAGCCTCACAGCTCCTCGTCAACACTTTCAAGGTGGTTTCCTTGATGCTTTCCCACCATGAACAAGGCATTGAAACCAGGGCTCCATAAAGACTGAATTTTTACAAACGTTTCAGACCCCTTCCTGTCATCCAGTGTTAAACACTGCATTGCTTCCTGAATGGACTGAATTAAATTCCAATCCTGCCTGCAAATATAATAAATCGAGGCGTGGTACAAAGTATATACTGAGGGAAAGGAGACACACATTATTTCTGACAGTGGTGCTGATTATATACAAATTAGATTTAATTTTCATTCATCTGACTGTTATAACAATGAAATCAATTTAAAAGTCACAATTGTCAGCAACTTGGCAGAACAACAGTAAGCATCTAAGCAAGATTGGCAAGAGAACTTTGAGATATTAAGAAAATGTGCATTTAAACAACATTAATCCTCACTTTCTTTATAAGCTCTTCCCCTTCTAGGCTCCTTGGAATTTAATTTGGCTCTGACTCAAAGGAGTTACGAATGGAAGTAATTTAAAGATGGATGGATGTTAATTTAAAGATGTTGTCATTTTCTGACAGAGCCGGGTACTGAAGTGTAAGAAAATGTATAAAGAAGATAGTGTGTAATCAGGAAATGCCAGTCAGGCAACAATTTGATAAACTGATGAGAAAGAGACATGATGCTTCTAATAGCCTTTAGTCTCTGCCAAATACAACACATTTGATGAGCTAATTTGTGCTATGGTACACAAAGCAGATCTCCCAAATTGTATTACACAATTGTGTATGTTTATACCATAAATGGAGAAATTTTTTTTTAATAAGAGTAATATCAACATTACTTCCACTAAGCAGTAATGTAAATTGTTTAATATATAAACATTAGCGTGAATTGGAAAATTAATTAAAAGAACAAGTCACTATAATTATGATAAATAAAGCTTATCTTTATTGCTAGTATGCTTCTTCAAGCAATCTGTCTAAATGAGAGGAAATTATATACCATCAACTTTCCCAAGAGCGAAAGTCTCATTTTAAGAATCAGGTATGCTACACTGAAATAAGAAAAATATCTGCTTACTCAGTATCCTGTTTTAAGGAGGATTATAAAGAGAGGCTGAACCTGTTTTGTCACCTGTTCTACACGTACAGAATACAATTCTTGTCCCATTTAAGTTAGTAGTGACTTTTGTCAATGAATTTCACTCGCTGTGGCTAATTTAGTCAGATTTCTATGCCAGGGAAGCTAGTCATTATACTCTAATGATAATGTACATGTAGCCATTAAGTATGCAACACTTTTCAAATTGGGCTATCTGAATTTGTTTGCTGCTGTGGTATTTTTTAACCCTAACATTCTCAAATGATATCTAGTATATTTTCATGTTCACCAGAGTCTAGTCACCACTTTGAGAGAAAAAAAGAAGTCAACATAATGTTCTTACAACTTTGCTGTGCTATTAGAAAATACATCATCTATCTGTCCTCCCTTTTCTGGCTGGTCTTGTACACCTCTTCTCAATAATTTGTTTATATTGAGAGGCAATGAAATATTTAATTATTCATATTATTATTGAACAAAGAAACACTGTGTTGAAACACACGTGCTGTATATTGTCCTCACTGTTGCTTTAACCCAATAACTCTGGTGATCACCCTTCACAACTTCCAAAAATCATCTTCTGAGTTCAGGTGTAGAAAAAAACGAGGTAGATCAGATGATGTTTGTGGATATGTGGGATAAGAAGAGAGGAAATAGAAGTAAGCAAAGCAAATCTCTGGCCTCTTTTCAGTACTGTGCAAGTCTGGTGCAGCCACGGGCAACTTCTCTTCCTCCTGAACCTGGCATTGGGCCAGTCTGGATCTCAATCTGTTATGCTGGTCTGACATCATGGTACACAACTACTGCTACTGGGGGAATTGGGAATATATGCAAATGAGATTCAGATCATTACTTCCTATGTCATCTTAGTTGCGTAATCATAGAGTAAAATTACATGTTAAGTTGAACTAGAACTTGTGCTTGCCGTTATCATTCCAGAACAGTTGCATTAGCTGCAATGCAGTTGAGTTTTCCAAATGACATCATGCTCTTTCTTTATAGTTTATAAATCACCATGTGGACATGCCCCCTAGAAAAATGGCTTTATCTCATGTTGCTGGGAAAAACTTGGTGCCAAGTTTTAATCGGTGCCATAAACAGAGGAGGATGCTGATTTATTAGTTAATTGTCTAGTGTAGATGTTCACACATGCACATGTGCATTTTTTGATTGTTGAAAACCTTCAAACTCATTCTTTCCAATGTTCAACTTCTCACAATACTCAGAAAAATCACATTAATTGGAACATGTATTCCCAAACAGCTTTAATGAGAAAAGTGTGAACTTCATCCTAAAACCACCTGCAGACCATGCACTATAAAATTAATTGTGTACATTTTACTTCTTGCCTCATTTTACTATAGAAATGAGATACTGAATGTATATAAAATTCTTGTATTAGTGCGTGCAAAGATTTCTTTGACAGAAGAAACAATGTCTCTCTCTTAGTTTTCTCCTCAGCAGCACTGAAGTTGGTTAGCCAAGATTTGAAAATTGTCTAAAACGCACTGTGCTTAAATTGATAAGGTGCCACAGTGCTAAGGATCTCTGTATCTGAGAGAATTTTTATCACTTACTGGATTTATTCTGACTTCTGCCAATTGCAGTATTCCCACTAAAAAAAACAGAAAAGACAGCATCTCTCTCTACAGAAACATTTACTACAAATAAATTCTAATTAGTAAGCAAAGTTTTTATACAGGATGCTTACTGTATTTAAACTATTTATTCACTATCTTCCCTTTGAAGTTTTTTGTGATTTTTTTTTTTTTTAAATTCTGGAGGAGAGTTTAAAAAAGCAGAAGATTATTTTTAATTTTCCTACAAAAATTAATAAACCTCTGGGACATTTCTGTCATTTCTTTTTGAATTCACTTCATATGTAAGACGTGTTCAGCTTAATTGGTTCTTGCAATGAATTCCCAGTAAAATCTTCAGGAACAAATTTTGTTTACCACTAACTTCTATGCATGAGTGTTGTGATTCTGTTAAGTTAATGAAATAAAAACCAAAGGCCAAATTCCCACCCGAACTAATAGAGAATCAGCCTGTCACTATATTTTTCCACTGGGGAAACAGTCCTTTAAAGGGGAGGTGAAATCTGAGGTCCTCATAAAATTTGTGGTCATTTAAAAATCTTGCATGTGCCAAGTTAAAGGTGTTAGCCCTAGTGTCTTGATGAAATTCCAAATTAAATATTTATGTCCTGTGTACCTGAGTTCTCTGCCTAATTTCATTTAAATATTATTTCTTTCCCTAATGGCACCCATCCAGTATAGTTGCTGTATTTCACTGGTGCTTTCATGCTTCATGATGGTAGTCTAAACTTTTGTGAACATACAGAATATGTAAGTACAGTGTATTTAAAGGCATTAAGAAATTTCTGTTTCCTTTGGCAAGTTCTGTGCATCCAGTTAAACTGTTACATAAAGGAACAAAGTGGAGTCAAAAAGGAGATAACTGTGATGATATTTCAAGGAGGAGCAGTTATCTATATGGCCTCCCTAGAAGGAGAGGGGACAGTGGCAGCAGGACAGAACCATTCATTAAAATTTCTTGGGAAAAAATCCTAAGTTTTGGGCTATGTCCCAGTTAGCTGACAGGAATTAACATCATTATGAAATGTGGGATTTTTGCCACATCCTGCCAGACAAATGGGGAGGGCACCCAGTGGCAGGTTTTGCCAGGCACGGGGACTGTACAGGTTGGGAGGTACAGGAGAAAATGTAGGGTGCTGCGTTTCCACTAATGTAGGTTTTGTCATATTCCCCTGGAGACCAATGGTCACTTTAAGCTCCAGTGGATGAGTTTCCATAGTATCTATGGAAACAACATAAATATGAGGAAAAACTTCTTTACAGTGAGGATAACTGAACACTGGAACAGGCTGCCCAGAGAGCTTGTGGAGTCTCGTTCTCTGGAGACATTCAAAACCCGCCTGGATGCGTTCCTGTGCGACATGATCTAGGTAATCCTGCTCCAGCAGGGGGATTGGACTGGATGATCTTTCGAGGTCCCTTCCAATCCCTAACATTCTGTGATTCTGTGATTCTGTGATAATGAGAAACTCATTGGAGGGAATGTTTCCTTTCTATATAGCAACATAGTGCTGGCTTATCACGGCTCAATCCAAAACAGAAGGCAATGACACAGATAAAAATAATACTTGTTAAAGTGAAAAGCCAGTTGTTAATTATACTGTAATTGTCTGGAATATGGAGTTTTATTATTTTGAATTATGTTTAATAATATAAATATACATGACTCTGCCAATATATCTGGAAATTAATCTCAATAAATTAATCATTTTGAATGGGAGGAGACTTCAAAAATCATTTAGATGAAAATGTGCAGAAGTAATCAAAATATTACGGTTTTGTATTTCTCTGTATTTCAGATGTCATTTTTTCCAATTATCTAGCCCAGAAGCAGAGTCTCTGTAATACTCACAGGCTAATGTCTATACTGCCCTACAAATACGGACAAAAGAGAAGGAAAGACAAAGACCTCAGTGCTTCTTATACCCTGCTCTGAATTTCTGAGCATGCTGATGTGGCTCATCTGCAACACACAGCAATGTGGTCTCAGTGGTCTAAAAACAGCCCAAGATTGAGGATTGAGGGGAAGGAGGGATCTAGGATCTAAAAATGAAAAGCAGCTAAAATGAGAAAAAATTAGAAAGATCCCTTTTCAGAATAAATAGGGGTTTTGCAGTTGATTTGAAGTTTGATTTGAAATAGTCATAATTACTTTCTTTACATGTTAGTGTTTTTCTCTGCACTGACCATTATATGCAGCGTTTGTAAGGTATACAGCTGAAATGTGATGCAGGCCTTGCCACACTTTAAATAGCAAAAGATTCTCCGGGAGAGTGTTGTTGCATGTAATTTGTGGATTTGTGCCAGGAACTGTGGAAACTTTAGAACAGCGCCTTTTGCCTTCATGTGTTATTTCCGCTGCCTAGAAGAACACAACTCATAGTAATTCTAAAAAGGGCAACAGGGATAATTGGGTTCCTGCTGCTACACATGTTTATCAGTGCACTACTGCCAGATGTAGGACATATGCTACAAATGGTCTTCCTATCCCCAAAAGGAAAAAAAAAACCCCACTCAAACCAAAACCCCTTAGCTTTCCCCACCTCCTTGCAGACTTATTAGTATAGCACTGGGACTAAAGCCAGGAAGGTTTTTTTGGCTTTGATACCCAGACCTCTTACATTAATGCTTTTATTCAAATGATGGTTGCAGATGAGGGATTGTTTTAATTTTGAACATGGTATTAAAAAGTCGTAGCTTTGCATGAGAAATTTAGAGACTGTGTGTGGTGTTTAGATGTGTACATACAAGATTATGCAGCTCATGCTTTGTATGTGGCCAGTGACGGTTGGATTATGGCTCAAATTTCAGTATTAGATATTTTTTACATTGGGACGTGTTGTTTGACTGGATGCTTTTGCTCAACTTGCAAAAAGCAAAGCTTAAGTTCAACTTTGCTCAAAATTGAAACAGTTGAAAAGAGGAAAAAATCACGTTTGGTTCAGGATTTTATGAGTAAAGAATTTTACTGGACTCAAATGAAAAAGAAAAGGCTCACTTTGTTTTAAACTGCATTTCAAGAAACTTTCAAATTAAATTTAAGCTTTAAATTATTGAAAATTAGTGAAATGCTTCAATTTCTTTAAAAAAATTACATTTAGGAACAATTGTCTTCAAGTCACTGAGCTGGAACCTAGAATCTCTGTCTGCCAATCCAGCTACACTTTAATTTTATTGTGCGACTACCAAAGTCATTTAATCTTACCACATGCCTTTCTTCATCTGCAGAAGCAAAAATCCTGTTGTGCTGTGAAGCTAGTGAAGTAGTCCAATATTATTACAAGACTTTCACAACAGACACAAAGCACACGATGGGAAACAGGAAGTTGACAGCTTCATATATGTGGAACAGCACGAGCCCTGCTAGGTTATCTCCCTGTTAACAGATTGTAGACAGTACTCAACCATCATCTGAAAAACAGTGGATAATATTAATTTGCTTGGTATAGGTCTCTGAACAGCCTCAGGGATGAAGCTAAACTTGTGTGGCAAACAAAAATTACATTCCAGGCATAAAAATACTTGCAGTCTGTGGAATAAATTGGATTGAGGAGCGATATGTAGGTAAAAGCTGAGGCAAAAGTACTCAATGGTGATTAGCAAGTGAAGGGTGAGTGTTCTGAAAAAAACACGAACAACTGAAAAGAACTCTAAGTGGGAAAGCTAATGCTGTAATAAAATGGAGCAGTTGGAGGCGGAGAGATAGTGGGAGACAGACCCTGCATCGCTCCGGGGAAGTGGGATAACGCAACAAGAAATGTTGCTTCATTTTTTGTTTCATTATTCTTTCCCTCTAGATGACATTCTGGATAGATGGTTTGTGATTCAAGTGCACTGAGATATTATTTTTGTTAACACATATGTTAGACAAAATAATGTTTTGAAAATGCCAAGCCATTTTAAAATGGCACATGCTGAATGGAGACAATTTATCTCTCAAATGCATGCAATTTGCAAATATGGATCTGATTCATATATATGTATCGAGAGGCCAATAAGGTTTTCTTTACAGACCAAATAAAGCTTATTTATCTTTTTATACAGTGCATTATCTATACAATAATGGATTTATATTCGCTTTATATTTAATATTTTAGAATACATTTAAAACAATGTCAAGAATTTGTTGTCTAAGTAAAGAATAACATGCACCTTCACCACTCTGAGGTGAATGCCATCTCAAGGAACAGAAATGTTTATCAAATGAAACTGAGGGGAAAAAAATGTTGAAAACCCAAAAAGCAACTTTTCCCAACAAAAGCCTATTTTGCTAATGATTGCATATCCATTATTTTTAATTTAAGAAAGAGTCTTGGGAAAGCGCTTTTTAAAGCTCTGAAGTCATAGAATTAATTTGACTACAAAGGGAAAATAATTTTAGCATCAGGATCACCCCCCTTTAATTTTCCTTCTGCTAAGACTTATGACCAGAGCTCCACAGAGGCCTTGTCAACAGCATGAACTGTGTCCAGAAGTGACTAGGAAGTGAGTGCTGTTCCTGGAAAAATTTTATATCCTGCAGGTAACACTACTTGCCAGGCAGCAAAAGCACACCTGGCACAAAATAACGGCTTCTTTTTTGGGCAAACAAAGTGTCTGAATGAATATCCTGAATTGTTGTAGGTATTTCAGCACGTGAGTCCTAGCAGTTGGTTGGAAATCAAGAGGAGCAAGGCATGCAGATGTTTCAGAAAATCCATCCCAGGGCTTTCTAGGTCTTCAAAAACATGACATGAAGTCACATCACTGTAGCATTAAGGTAAAATGTCAGAGGCATGTTACAAATTTATAATTAGTTCAGACAAAGTTATTGGCCGTAATTTGTCATTATTGTGCATGGGTAGCAGACCTTGTGTTATGCTCAAGATTCTTCTCCTCATCCTTGGTATCTTGTCTCTATGTTGTCAGAATTACTCACAGTCAGATTATTATGTTGTATTTGTTGGTTTGTTTCCCTGGTGCCCCTCTCTGGAATATGTATTCCTTTATAGACAAGCTTCATTATTTCTGTAAGAAAAAAAAAAAGATAAAAAAAGACGTTGAGGAAGAGCAGCTGAGACCTGTATGTAATCTTCATCTAAACTGGAAACGACACTCAAACCTTGGATTTCTAGTTTGTTAGTTTGAGACCACTGAGGCCAATGAGGCCATTCTCATTGCTTCTCCAGGAAGATTAGATAAGACTCCCTCAAAAGAAATGCAAAGGCACTCTATGGGTCTGGTGAAGATAAGACAAGGCAAAATGCTTCATGTATAGGTAGCAGTTCCCTCTTCATTCTATCCAAAAGCATAAGTAGTAAGAGAGTATATACGTTATTAGCAGTGATAAAATTCCTTTGAAAAAGGAGCATGTAATTTTGCACAAACGCCCCAAAGTTTCAATACATAGCAGTTTATTTGAGCCTCTCTCATTCTGGGAAACTTTACATCAGGAAGATTAGAAAAGGAGCTAATTAGGCCAGGAAAAAAACCCCAAATGTACAGACTGGTTTGGTTTTCACCAAGTGGCGAACTGTGCCTTTCGCTATACACTGCTAGTTACAAGGTCTTTCTACTGGCTGGCCCTAGAACTTGCGATTACTTTTTCTTATCAGCATATTCAGTATGACATGAATATTTTGCTATTTATTATCTGTAAAAAAAATGTGACCATCTTGACACAAAGCACCAAATGGCGTTTTTGGAAGAAAAAAAATCATATTTCTTGTGAGTTTGAGTGAAATTTTTTTAGAAAAGTATATGCAGAAAATTCTGTTTGAAGTGAACTGTATTTTGAGATAGTTTATACTTTTTAATACCAAGAAATACTGTGCAGATTTCTTCTTGGAACATGTCATAATTTCCATATCCATGTTTTGAGTCTTAAAAAAAATGGCTAGTATTTACATTTACTATTCTACATTTGAGTTAGTTCTAGAGCAGTGCTATGATTTTTGATCCCTAATGCTCTATTGATGACTCCTTTTCAACTGCCTAGAAAGGAGCACACTGCCTGAAATGCAAGGCAGTTGCTGGAATCCACATTAGTTACCTCCTCTTCTTCCCTCCCAGCAGAAACTGCCAGCTGAGCAGGACTGTAATGAATTCTTATGCGTTTTGTAGTGTGAACTGCCATCAATTAGGAATTAAGCTGAGTCCATCAAACTCATTTTAATTAGAAATCTGATTGGATTTATGCCAAGATCCCAAAGGTAAAAAACTAGTACAGAGATTTACCATCTTTTCCAAGTGAAAATTTTCATTCTAGTCAACTCTCCTTCCTCAGTATTGCATTTCCTTTCTTGGTGTGAGTACGTGGGTGTGTATGAGGCTAACCTTTATTTTGCTCGGCGGGTAGGGGAGATGTTTATACATAGACTACTAGGCTGAGGGCATCCCATTATTCCATCCCTGTCATACGCCATTCCGTTTACACTGGCAGGCAGAAAAGCAATTTTATCTCCCACATTCTCATTCTATATATTTAATTTCTAATGAGATTCAGGTATGCTCCGTTCCCAAGGCACATTAACTTCCATTATTACCACAATACCACATAATGTATAAAATAATAATAAAAAATAATAATAATAACTAATGTGTAATAATCAAGCTCATTCTGTCTTAAATCTGTTGTTACGAAGTCTGACAATTGTATCCTAGTAATAGGAAGACCTAACCTCTGGATGTTTCAGCTTGGAAAGATAATTTCTTATTAGGTAGTGATGGTGGTGGTTGTTGTTGTTATTATTATTATTATTATAACCTTCACAATCTATAATATGAAATTCATGCTTAGAGTTCTGTTAGCCATAACCAGTTGTCTGAAATGCAAAATGGTTTCGCATATGGCTGGAAAAACACGCAAATATGCTTTTCCTGATGCTGAATATGTCTGTGCGCTGCATGCATTTGTATGTATAGAAAATTCCACTCATAACGTTCTCCAGAATAGTCTTCATATTGAATAGCTTTGAGACCAGTGAACCTTACAAGAAGAATGATGGGGGGGGATAGTTTTAGAGTTCACACACAAAAAAATCTATAGGATCCTGTGTAAATAGCTAGAGGCTAGAGGAATGAGACAGAGAAAAATTGTGTCTGCTCAGGGAATAGACAATTCAGACCATGTTGTTGACCCATTAAGTCACCTATTATAGTAATGAGACAGAAGCCAGGGGACTTTAGTTCAATCCTCAATTAGGTCATCCAATCAAAACATATTTAGGAATCTATCTAACCAGCCGAGTTGCAGGATATCTCCACTCCCGCCCTTTCTGCATCCCATGACTAAATCTCAGTCAACTACATCAGGAACAAAATAAAGATGAGTCCACTTCTACACCAATACCTTGCGATTGCACTAAAAACATCACTTAGGTATAAATATACATTCATACCGATGTCATGTTTCGGGAGCCTGTGTTGAGATTTAGATGTATTTGCAACTCAATGAGTATCAAGAGTTATTGAAACAGTATTATACACATAATTACTTCCTCCATGGTTTAACTTTTTGTTCATTTTTAGGCCATGTCCCAATTTTAAATATATTTTAGGGAACAGTTTCCAAAGTTAGACATCACAACCTGAACAAGCCAAATCCTGAAAAACAAGAATTAGTAGTTCTCAATGACATTTCAAGGAGATTCAGGGGGTTTTGTGACATTGAAAACATTTCAAAATAACTAACCATCTTTATACAGTTCAGAAACACTTTTAAAATCTTAATTAAATTATGTCTTGTGAAAAATCCAGTATTTGAACAAGTAATTTTTTATCCATTACATGCATAATCTGATAACTTGGTAGGTCTGGGTTCTTGGAAATGCAAATCATTTTACAGGTACAAAATGTCCAGTACAAAAATGAAGAAAGGAGAGCTTGGATTTCAGAATTCTCTTTTCGGCTTATGTTCAGGAATAAGCTAAAAAATGAGACATCTTGTTTCCTAAAGTGTTTCCAGTTATTGCCATCATGTTGGATATTATGAGTTCCTTTTCTAGGGAAGAGTGCCTTGTAATCTTTGGGTATGACCACTTACCTTGAAGTACGTTGTGATAGCTACTTAGGTGGACTGTGGTTCTCACCCAAGATTAGCCATCCCTTATGCGCCAAATTTGCAGAGGGAAAGAACTGGAAGCCTCATCATCCAACTTCTATCTGTACTGATTCTTTTAGACAAAATTTTAGAATAATGCAGAGCAAAAGGCTTTCAGGCAAAGCAACACTTCTCTGAAGAGCAAATCCTCTTACTGTTTCAGCCTATATTCAGTGGAAGCACTTTTCCCCACTCCAGCTTGTGAATTGCCAACTGAGTCAAGGAAATAATATGATGTTCAACAGACTCCAGTCAACTAAGATTACATTCTTTGTACCATGAGAGTAAGGGAAAAAAACACATTTGTTGAGACCAAAGGGCGCACAGAGGCAGCCCCTGAGTAATTCAAACATAAACAGGAAAGAAACTTGATAGAAAAGCCTGGCGCTGGTCCGTGTCAAGGCTAATTACTGCCACTTTTTCATGCAAAGTTCTGAATTAATAAGGTAGAAGAAATAGGGAACAGAGAGTGTGCACTTCTCTACAAGGGCACAGCTTCACCTTTAAAATCCTTTGTTTGCTCTTGAATTTAGAAGAATCTATAACTGTTTCACAAAAATGTGTTGGTTGAAACACACTGTCAAAAAAAAGCAATTCCGATTTTATTGACATTAGAATCAAACTGTTGTTAGGTAGGATTTCACAGTTGTTGTGGCCTTTTATTTCACTAGTCATAAACAGTGGCAGATTTGTTTTACAGTGGGTCAGTCTTAACTGTCTAACATTATGCAACTAAGCAGTCAATTTGTTTTCTCCTATGAATATCAGTAATTTTTAAATTAATTTTATTCATTTAGCGTTAAGACATGGTGAATGTAATTATTATTTAAGTAAAATGACAGCTGTAGGATTTAAATGGACAAGGTAAAAGACGTTCCATTGTTTAAGATAATCGTGGATATAAAACAATCATCTTCCTCTTCAGAAGTTTTGGCACAACCCTGAAAATCCTGCTGCAAAGTACAAGTCCCTAACCTTGTAAACAGTCCATCTGGAGGCAGTGAACTAGCCGCTTGGGTGATGGATTCCAAGATGGAAGAGAGGGAAACAGGAAAAGATTTTTTTAAAAAATAAATATGTAAATAAATAAAAATAACCAAAAAAAACCCATACAAAAACTGTTCTAGTAAACTAAAATTCCCAAAGTGGAATCAATGGCAGAATACCACTGATTTAACAGAAGATGAAAGGAAGAAAGACTTTCAAATGTTGCAAATTTTTCTGTGTTTTTTTAGAAATGGAAGTCCTCCATTTCCATTTGATGTGTTAGAGGACATTGTCACCAGAGTGAAAAACAGTGAAGCTGGCTGAGCAAATGGCCAAGCTCCTTTCCCTCTGAGATTTTTCACAAAATGAAGACAAAATTCATGTTCCATACCAAACAGCTTTCTCATGAGTGGAGTCCAAAATAAGCTGTTTCTAATAAGTCTATTCCTGTAGTACTCTAAAATGGATATGTGTGTGTGTGCACGTGTGCACACACGTGTTAACTTTGGAAAAAAAAAAAGTCCTGGGAACTGATAGACCATTGATAACAATTATCTGTTTAATTTTTCCTTGAACTTAATGCCAAACAAGTAAGGCTTCATGTTTTCCAAATACCACTTTGATGTTTTATTGATTGCTTTTGTCAAAGTGAAATGTTTGAAAACCAGAAACCAGAAAGTTGCAATGACTTTGTATAACATGCAATACCACTTTCTGCTGGTGTAGTCGAAGACATGCATTGTTTACTAATGGCCTGAGATAGCTACAAGCTGATTTTATGTGTGCAGCCTTGCACACCCTACGTATCTGTGGTCAGTGCCAAGCATTAAGTGTTCTCAGAGTTCAAAAATATCTGTAGCTTGGACGTGTTGCTCAAGTGACATCATTCAAGCAATTTTAGCACATTTTATGGAGGCAATATGAATACCACATTTTAAATTTGCCCAGGCCTTCTTGCCATTTTTATGTCAAGAGCTGGAAAATAGTCGAAATTAGATCCTTTAGTTTCAGTCCTGCTTACTCTTCTGCATGCATGGAAAAATGTTGTTACTCTACAAACTGTACTTTTTAGCGTATGCACAAGTTTGTGTTCTCAAGGCCAAGAGCATATGATACTTCCAGGCAGATTAAGAGCAATTCTAACAGCATAAATGCAGGACATAGTAAGAAGGCAAAGACAAATCTACTGTTTCGCTGAAGGCCATTAAAAACTGTGATTTTTGGCAAACCTCTCCATTACTGTGTTAAACTATAACAGAGATACGTTCAGAGGGGAAACAGTATCCCCTTTGTTAGCCAGAAAAAAAAAAAATCCTGTTTCCAAGCTGCCCTTATAAATTCTTACTGAACCCTTTCAAGTAGCTTGCCAAAACATTAGGCAGTTTTAGGAGAACACTGGGGTGCAGATTAATTCTTAATAAATTGATTGATATCCCTACAAGTAAGCAAGCAAGCTGTGTGCTTAAATGCCATTTAGGTCCTGTGTATCTGACAGTTTCTTCTATAAATTATGGTTTAATTCTTTAAAAGACCAGTGTGTCATCTGTATTAAAAGTCTTCAAGTGCTTACAGTTGTTTCACATTATAGCTTATTGTATTACAGCTCTGGTATATTCTTTCTATAAGTAATCTTGTGGGAGCCAAAGAAATAGGAGCCCTTCAGAGTGCAACGGCAATGACTTTTCCATGTTTCCGTTCTGCATTGTGGTAATGGGGGAGCAATCTGAAGAAACTAATGGAAGCTTCCTAGGCATCTAGGTTTCTTAAAATTTGATTCAATAGTTTTTGATTTTTATTTTAAAAAGGGATCTGGGGGAGGCTGGTGTCTCCTCACAGGCAGTAAATATTCACTGCGTGTTGAGTTCAAAGAGGCTGAAAAAAAGTCTTTATTAAAGTAAGTTGTCAGGGAAGAACAGGGATGTATAACATATACATTTTCTTTCACAACTTGGACCAACCATAATCATTGATAATGGATCTATTTTGGACAGGTGCCGACAGAGCTGGGTTTTCCTCACTCCCCTCCATGTTTGTGTGAACCTAAAAAGGCATGAGTGCACTGTCTGGGCCCCTCTTCAAGTACTCATGGACAGGCAGCACAAAGAGGCTACCTGATTCGCTCAGTTCATCTGTCATGTTCCCCATGTATTGCTAATTACTGCCAACACCCCGATCAAGGCTTCGGTCCTGTGTTATCTCCTATGGGTTGCGTTACTTTGGAGGCACAGGCAGCCTGCCATCCCCATTCCAACAAAGTTTGCCGGAGGGCCACCACCATTCTGCACTTGACAAGGACCCTCCAGCGCACTTTGCACTGCTGCTGCTACCAATCCTACCCACTACCTTCCACCCTGCACCAGTCTGGTCGGAGAGCTGCCCATGGCAAAATGAACAGGTGGGGACTCTCAACAATTCTGGCATATAATTTCTGGAGAATGAGTTGTATACCAATCAGCAAACGCTAACACCCAGAAATACAAAACTCAGTTTCAGTTGGTCTGGTTGAGTCTGGATGGTGGTGGCTGACCAGCACCCCCAAAAAGACTGAAAATTATCAGACAGAGAACAAAAAAAGGATGAAAACCTGCTTCAGGGGTAAAATTACTCTACGGGTAAAAATGTATTATCGTACGCATTTCCAAAGGAAAAGTGTGAAGAAACTATATGTAAACCTGAATAGCAATAATATAATTTGTTTGAAAGTTGTCCATGTATTTATCACAGATGTTTGATTAGGAACTCTAAGGAAAATGGTATTTTATTTATTTCAGCCATGCTTTCCTTAAGAATAAGTGTATTTTTCTACAGCAAATATGACATGAGGAGTCACTGAATTTTGACTGGGCAGGTGGTTGGTTTTTATAATCAATGTGGTCTTTTCCCAGTTGTCAACCTATAATTTTTCAACACGTGGAACAGATGAATGATCAAATGAAAGCCTTATATTTCTTGTTTCCTAAACTGAGTCTATGCATATGCACATTTAAAGATACAGTTAATTTAAAGATAAGTATCCTCTAGGCACCATTAGAAACCATATTAGACACAGTACTTTCTTAGAAAATGAAACTACCATACGTTAAAAATGACACCAAAGATTAAACTAAACATTTTGTGGTGGATTGACCTTGACTGGACACCAGGTGCCCACCAAAGCTGCTCTCTCACTCCTCTCCTCAGCTGGACAGGGGAGAGAAAATATAACAAAAGGCTCGTGGGTCGAGATAAGGACAGGGAGAGATCACTCACTGATTACTGTCATGGGCAAAACAGACTTGACTCAGGGAAATTAATTTAATTTATGACTAATCAAATCAGAGAAGGGCAATAAGAAACAAAACGAAATCTTGAAACACCTTCCCCCCACCCCTCCCTTATTCCCGGGCTCAACTTCATTTCTGAGTTCTCTACCTCCTCACCCCACAGCAGTGCAGGGGGACAGGGAATGGGGGGTTGCAGTCAGTTCATCACATGTTTTCTCTGCCACTACTTCCTCCTCAGGGGGAGGACTCCTCACACTCTTCCTCAACTCCACCATGGGGTCCCTCCCACAGGAAACAGTCCTCCACAAACTTCTCCAATGTGAGTCCTTCCCATGGGCTGCAGTTTCACGTACTCCTCCAGCGTGGGTCCCTTCCATGGGATGCAGTCCTTCAGGAACAGACTGCTCCAGTGTGGGTCCCCCATGGGGCCACAAGTCCTGCCAGAAAACCTGTCCAGCATGGGCTTCTCTCTCTCCATGAGTCCACAGGTCCTTCCAGGAGGCTGCTCCAGTGCAGGCTTCCCACGGGGTCACAGCCTGCTTCAGGCATCGAACTGCTCCAGCATGGGGCGCTCTATGAGTTGCAGGGTGGATATCTGCTCCACTGATCACCTCCATGGGCTGCAGGGGGACAGCCTGCCTCACCATGGTCTTCACCACAAGCTGTAAGGGAATCTCTGCTCTGGCACCTGGAGCGCCTCAGCCCCCTCCTTCTTCACTGACCTTGGTGTCTGCAGAGTTGTTTCACATATTTTCACTCCTCTTTCTGGCTGCAGTTGCTGTTGTGCAGCAGCTTTTTCCCCCTTCTTAAACGTGGTATCACAGAGGTGCTACCACCTTCGCTGATGGGCTTGGCCTTGGCCAGCAGCAGGTCCATCTTGGAGCCACCTGGCACTGGCTCTTGTTGGTCATAGGGGAAGTTTCTAGCAGCTTCTCACAGAAGCCACCCCAGTAGCCCCCCCGCTATGAAAACCTTGCCACGCAAACCCAATACACATTTCTTATTTTTTTTACTTTATTTTTATATAATCCAGTTTCTGTCCTTTAATTTTCTGTGCATAACTATTTTCATGGATATTTTTCGTCCTTTCATGTTACTTTTTGGAGACATTGGATGCACTTGTAATTTCCAGTTTCCAAGGAAAGGGAAATTGCTTAAGTTAACAGGTACTTCTCTTGTGAAAATGAGTTCCGGGAAAACATTTCCCAGATATTTGGGATGAGAGAGTGCAAATTGTTCTACATCGGCTAAGCGTATACATTTGAGACTGAGACACACTCAGAAGTGCTTCACTTAACCTTCTCTGCTAATTTTGCTTCTAAGCCAAATCTCAAACCTCTATTTAATAAAGAAATAGTAGACTGTCCAGGGATGCCAGTGCTTAGCACCCACATATGTGTGACTGAATTCACACCTGAGTTTTCTTTTGCAGCTTACCTGGTCAATAAGGGGCTGGTATAATGGCAAAGACAAAGCAGAAGCATTACATCCCAGCTTCATCTGAGTGTGTAGCAACAACTTTCTGGAAATCTGAGACCATATCTGACAACTTAATATACTCTAGCATCTGAAGTAAGCTCCTTATTTCTTCAGAGAGGAGAAGTGAGCTTCTGAAAAGCATGACACTTAAGTGTTGAAAGTAACTGATATGCGTGGGCAGAGAAGGACAGTTACTGAACAGAAAGACGTTAAGCATTTCCTTTATTAAACCAAATCTTTGAAAATATCTTACAAGTAAGATTCTGCAGAAAAGGCATTAATGATGTTACAAGATACTAACACTTCACTGGATGTTTTGAGTTGTTTCTTATAATTTTTACTATTAAAACTACTAACTTTGCTTTCAAATATTCTGAAATTATCCCTTTTGCTCAGTAGATAACATTTATTCTTGCATGTGTGCACTTTTTCTATTTCCTTTAGTTTTTTAATCTTTCTGCAGATAAAAATCTAAAAATCTATTGTGGCACCCAGATAATCATACCTCATATATTCACATACAGTATTCATGCACGCTGTAGGAACACTACACTAGCGTCCACCCAACTCAAAACCACAAGGGTCATGGCACCGTATTGATCTTTTCTAGCCTGTTAAAATGTATGAGCCCATGGAAATATATCTTTCTCATACTTAGAATTCAAATAGTTTATATATGAACAAAACTTTTTTTTTCCATTTTCTTAATAGGACCCTATAATAAGGATGGCATACTATAGGGGCTATTTTATTATCTTGTTAGAATGCAGTACATGGATCCCAACTGCTAAATCATTTTTATGGCACATTAACAGTATCATGACATTAGGAAACATATCTGTCAGCTTGAGGGATCTTTTTCCAAACTATATACATCCCACATGAACACTGAAAACAAATCATAGCAGTGTATTCTATAGTGGACTAATATAGGCCATTTTCAATCTTAACATGTTTGCTCGAATCAGTCTTTGCTCAGACCTGGGATGACATTTAAAGGTTTGGAAATACCTGAGGTTTTATTTAAGCTTTGGTTTACTCCCTTAGCTTAAAAATGTGTTTACTTTTTTTTCTTTTGGTGGCATGCATTGGATTATTTAATCAGATATTGATGAAAAGAACATCCATTCTGAAGTAAATTTGCTACCACTTGTTGCTATTTGATATCACTATGAAGAATAGGAAGATTAAGAAAGCAATGGATGGTTTGACCTTCCTGTATTTCAAAACGTGTATATCATTCTCTTAATCAGACCATTGGTATGGGGAAAAAAGTATTGCACTAACTACGTTTTGACTGTATTTGACAAATACTTGGTAGTAAACATCATTTCTCAAGCAGGAAAGTTGAGCATCTGATTCTGATGTCAGATTTGCAGCATGCTTCACTTCATATTGGGAAAGATTTTCAACCTGGCATGTGTACATGTATCTACCTTTCAAAGAACAAGCCTTGCTCTGTTTATCTTTCTTTTTCCTTTATTCATATAATTCTTTCCACTGTTAATAGTGACAGTTTCCCTCTATTTCAGAAATCAAAACAGTAACTACTGAAACAGCAAACATTTGCAGCCTTCATTATTGCCTCCAGCCTTCCTTTGATATGCATTCTCTGTTTCCAAATTAGCAAATGAATGTGTAATTGGCTGGGATGGGGAAGGCTGAAGGAAATAATCTGACTCTAGTTTCAGTATATTCTCTTATGGTGTATTAAATCAGAGGTGATACCACCTTTGTAAACGCAAAATGAATCTTATGAAATCCGAGCCAGGGAGCATAATCCAATTTTTTTTTTTTTTTTAAGAAAAACATCAGGTGTCTGCTCAGAAAGAACATAGTGCCTGCAAATACCCGCATTTATCTTCCATTTCCAAGAGAGCTTGTCATGGAAAACTTACCCCCTCCTTTTATCTAACAGTAATACTTGGGCAAGTTCTGTAGTCGTTAACAACTATCAAAGTTTATATGAACCAGTGCCATGAAGTAAATCCTGAGGATCTTCCACTTTTAACTTACTATTTTTCTGGGGAGAAAAAGGTCTCCTTCACTCTTCAAATAACTTCTTTATTAGGAGTATTTATTAGGAATACTAATTTCTTAGCTGTTTCTTATTCTCTAGGGATAACCTGGCACCTGTGCAAAAGAAAGTAAGTGAAATGATTGTTTCCAATTTATTTTCCCAGACCCTTGTTTTTTTATATCTCTTCTCATGTGTTTGACGGGGAAGTGTAGTGATCATCCCATTGAATTAGAGACTCAAAGACTAACTTTTCAGTGATGATTATGATGTGATATATTAGGTGAAAATAGTCTGATCAGTAGTTAATAATTCATTAGATACAATTATTTTTGTTTGTTTCTTCTCTAAGGTAAAAAAAAACGATGTTAGTATTAAGGTAGCACTCAAAGAGATGAAGACTATATACGTGCCAATATATGAAGGCAAGTATATATGGTATCTGTATGACTAATTGCCTTAGTATCCTACCCAGAGGTACAGACAATGGCAAAACATACCTTTGCTGAGAAAAATACAAAATATATATATTTTGGCAACTGACTTTTGACACAATTTTTGAAGGGATTTGTAGTAATGTCAGGGTTTTTTTAAATCTTAGTCACAGTGATAGAGCATTAATAATGGCTTTCCTCGAGTGTTTGTCTAGTGTGGTTGTAAAACACTGAAAAAATAAAATATATACTACCTGCCTAAAAAGAGTAAGGGGTGTGCTTGTCTCATCCTGTACACAGCCTTCCCTCTCCTATGTAAATGCACGCACATATGCACACATCTTCTATTTCTTTTAACAGCTTCTACACGCAAAATTAGTTCTGTGCTGTCAACCTTTTTAATTTACTGAGGGCTAGGTTTCGCTCTTTGTACCTAACTGTGAGAATGAAGCGATTGGCACTTAATCACTCCTGGAGATGTTGTCCCCAAAGAGACACTCCTCTCGTACTGGCAGGAAATGGTTTACTTTATCTTTTTCTACGTGCATCCTCCTTTTCAGTAACTTTGAGCATGCACAGCTCAGAAAGATGGTGAGGAAAGCAAAGTTTAATTTCTCTGTTTCATGGGATAAGCATTACAGAAATAGTTCTGGTTGCTCATCTACATGTTCAGTCTGGAAGAAGGAGGGTGTCTTACTAGCGAACACAAATCTGATCCAGAACAAAGGAAGCTGGGGCAAAACTGCAAGTAAATTTTTCAAGGGCCCCTGAGCAAAGACTCTGAAAGGGGTTCATTTTACATTCCCTTTAGACACTGAGGCTCCTCAGAGGACTGACATTTCTGTGCTGTTTGTGTGTTACTTTGGTGTTGACCGTCTATCTGCTGGGAATATAACTGAGGCAGGCATTTGATTTCCTGTCAGCTACAAGATATCAATCAAATAGCGATCAAATGTTGTTGCTATCTGAGCGACTCTCTTGGTACAGATTAACTCTATGAGCCCTCTGCACAGTGCTGCTTGGTCTTCTCCACATTCCTCAGTCTCTCTATGGAAAGTTTTTGCCAAGTACAGCCTTGAGACTTCAGATAGGACTCGTGTCCTGCAAGAAATCATTACCTTGGAGTTTCTTTATTTCTTTATCAGACCTATGACCAGACACATATATTGTACAGTGGGATCTCATTGTAATAGATGCTCTCTGCCTATATAGCTGCATTATTGAGTGGAATTTCCCTTCCAGAAAAAGAATAATTTTAAAAGCCCAGCAGTGCACTAATTGCAATGAAAACTATGGGCAGCAATGAGTGGGAAAACTTATTAGCCCCTGATTTTCAAGGTTTTTGTTTTTTTAAAGTGTGCATTGATATTTTTAGAATTCAGCACAGAGCCACAGTATAACTCTCATCATCCAAGGCATTAATGTATGGAGAGAAGTAATTGATTGCTGGTTAGTTGTAGCTGTGACTTGGGTTTCGATTAGAATAATAACTTAAAATCTCTAACAGAAAGCAGTTATTTTGCACATTGCTAAAAAGCATTTGTGGAAGTTTGGTGTGTTTGACTCATACATAATGTATACTCCTTAATGATCTGCATAGCCAAAGGATGGCACTTTAAATTGATGAGTGTGATATATTCATACGTAGAACAAATTAGTTTAAGGACAGATGAAGAATAGATGTGCAGTCTAGCTAGCATGAACTGTTACAATTATAGAGATTATTACAACCACAGTCTAATACCTTCCAGACATCAGAAATCATTAAGTGTCAGAGTTACATAGATCTACAAGCTAGTTTTATCACAAAAATATTATTGTATTACAGTAGTTTCAATTGTGTCACCATATTTGAGATTAGAAAAATATTTCTACTGAAAATACTTGTTTTCACAGGTTTCTGACTTAACCTTAGAAACACACTCAAGAAGCAGCATGATAAAAAATATCCCCAAGTGAAAAGGAGAGGAATACAGGCTGGTAAATTTTGTTTTGGAGCATTTTATTTCCAATACACAAGAAAAACAAGTTGTTTTAAGTCTGTGGAAGTCAGGGTGAAACTGTTGATCTGAGCAAAGCCTGGCCCTCAGACAAGTGTGGGACTGAAAGGAGTTCATTTGCTTGAGGTCAACTTTGAAAATAAGTAATTTGGTCATATCTATTATAATAATCTGTAAAATATTGTAATATCTAAACTCACTTAAGGCTGCAATTAGGTTTAAAAGTGAGCTTAAACCAGACCAATAAATCCTAATATCCACAGGTTTGCAGGTATATTTTGAGTTGAATATGGCTAGCTTTCATGACTACTCCCAAAATTTATACTGAAAAAAATAACTGGAAAGCGAAATTAATTATACGTGACAATTTTCCTGTTGCAAACACTGTGAAAGAATGACATGCCTGCTTATCAGACTCTTCACTTCTCTTAATCCTTCCTTTTGGAGTTTCACTGGTGATAAGTTTTTCACTCACAAGGACTTTGCTTTTTACTTCCATGAGGTAAAAAAGGCATGTGCACATGATGGTATCCCAGACTGTCATGGCAATGGTCAGGAAATCATTTTTTACCCAAAAAAGGTCATGAAAATAAGGGTCACCAGCATTTTTTTGTTTAGTATTTTGTTGATAATAACATAAATTCCAGTAGTTTGGTATTTGAAAATGAATATTTCTTCTTTATAAAAGGAGTTCTGTTGAAATGTAATTTCCTACATAACCCCAAACATTTAAAAAAAATATATATCCTTTGCCCAAATCATACTTACTCTCTTACTGACATACTGAGCAAATGCTATGCACAGATTCATACACAGAAGCAGCTGTGGTGTGGGTACTGATAGTTAAATTTCCATGTTATTGTTAAGGTCTGGTATTTATATTATGAGGCCTATAAATAATTTTAGAATTGCCATTAGCTGGATGAGGAAGCAGTAAGGCCGTCCAGCTGTTAGGGCACTGACCTGCCTCATAGAGTTGTGACGATAAATACATCGAAGATGTTTAGAGTCAGATGCAATTACTTAGCCACCTAATATTTAAGCCCTGTGCTACTCCAATTTAGGTACCTGCCCTCAAAAGGCATCAAGGGTGCTTACAGATATGTGGTCTGGCTTGTCTTCAGATCTACAGAGGTGTGCGTTCTGCTTACATGATATTTAGGTACCTTAGAACTTTAAAAATGAAACTCAGAATAAACAACCAGAGAGAGCCTTATTATCCTCAAATTAGCATACTCAGAGCCAGCTGGCATGGGGCTGCATGGTGAGAGACACTGAACCTAAAAGGCAGAATGTTAATGCCAGTCCATCCACTGCCTTCGCTAGAGCTGGAAGGTTGCTCAAGTGCTGCATAGCCTCAAACTTTCTCCGTACTACCACATCTCTTTATTCTTAACATTAAATAGTGACAGCCACAGAAATACTCATGAACGCAAGCAAGGAATAGAAAGGAGGTTCAGAAAGTTAAACAATTCCTAGCTTTCATCCTGCCCTGGTAAAATGTGAATCTTCAGACTCTCACAGAATAGGGGAAATCACCCTCCTCCACCCCTCAACATGCTCTTTTATTAAGACATGAGAATTGAAATTCTTTTCAAGAGAAAGAGGTAAGAGAAAGAGGGTTTTTTTTTCTGCAAGTCAACACTTGATATGTTTATGCGTGTCACCAAAATGCTATGAATTTTCACTGTAGAAGTTTCTTGGTTATAATGAGGTTTATATCTGAATTTTTTTGGTCAGCTGCTGCATCTGCTCTAGATTAAGCCACATATGGAATGCAAAAAGTGAAACTAGAAGCAAGGAGGACAGCGTTTTGAGGTTAAATTGACAAGGAACAGGTATTTTCTGGATATATGAATTTAAATTCCAAGTTTTGAAAGAGCAATTTACCTAGGTATTTAGGCAGCTAACTGCTGTTTGACTGCAATGGACATTAGGCCTTGAAATTCCTCTGAAGATCTGTCTGCTAAAACTGTTTTTTCACACTAGCCATCAAATACTACCCAGGAAGGAATCACAGAAGTATTCCAAACGGAGGGATAACAACAAAAATGTGCTTATGCTGAAACTGATGCAATTCAAATTCAGATGGTGAGGCAAACAAAAGAACAAGGGAACGGAAATCATATCTTTTTTGGTCCTACAAACTTTTGGGCAAATCTTACACAAATTCTGCTTATAACAGGGTACATTATTACTTAATCCCTCACAAACAAGGCCATGAATTCTATTCATGAATTAAGAGATCCAAGACCAGAAGCTCTGTAATTTAGACAAGTTGAAGCCTAAAACCAATGTGAATTCAGAGGAAAGTAGGTTGTTTTTTTTTTTTTTTTTAAAAAAAAAAGAAAGAAATCTCACTGTAAAGAAAACATTTAGAGTGAAACCATGAGTGATCCTTAATGAAGACTAATTTTAAACCTTCTATATAACTCCACACTCCACTTGTGTAATTTTGGTCTATCGTATAGTCTGTATCTTTACTTTACATGTAAATTACTGAAATAATCCTCAAAAATGTGAAAATTTTGGCTTAAAAGAGCATATAGCAGTTTACATGATAAAGAACCATGATAAGGTTTCAACTTTAACAATACATAGTATTTAATTTTCAGGAAATTTCCACAGTCTATGCCACTTACTAAGGTCTTCACCCATGTCATTCTTAAGATGTATCTTTTTTTCTGCAGGTAGTTATTATTTTCCTCCAGTCATATAATACTTTCAATCCACGGAGCACCTTATTGATCCCAAGTTTGTTTTATAGCTACAAACAGGTAGTTTAAGGGGAAGTATCTGAAGGTGTGGCCTGTGCTGTACACAGGTTAAACCCTCAAGAAAAGTCTCTCTTCCAGGTACAAAGTAGATTCCACAGTGGTGGCCATGGCCAGTTGTCTTAACTTTCTTGGTCCTTGATACACAGGACTTAATTTTTTGTAGGTGCTGTTCATCCATGCAGGCTCCCGTGATCGATTCATTGGAGCATACGAAGGAGGGAGGCCCCAGTTGTGAGTTGATGCTAGCAGGGGTCTTGTCTAAGGGGTCCTTTTAGTGTAGGACTCTAGAAGAGGTCATGCCTTCCTCCCCCCCTATTACTGTGCCTTACAGTTACAAGAAGAGGTGGTGATTTGGTTTTGGCATATCAGGTTATGGAGTAGGAAGAAAATGCAGCAGTGCACCACCAAAATAAGAGCCACAAATGGTATGAAAGGAGGGCATAAATTAGTTTGAAAACTAATGTGTGAACTGAGTCCTTACAGTGTTTGTTAAACAAAGTTCAACACACCAGTACATGTGGCAGCTGAGTCACTACAGAAGTACATATTCTTGTTCCTTAAAGGAGTTCTGCAACCTGTGCCCACTTCCATCTTGCTGCAGTTTCATTGCTAATAATAGCTTTAAAATATCTATGGCTATACTAATGCACAAAAATGACTGAAGTAGATGTATCCTGATTACGTATTGAGTGGAAAATAGCAGTTTCTCCCATAGATTTAAGTTGGTTCTAGTGTGCTGACAGGACTACAGATTTGGCAGAAACTTTTTCTTTTTTTAAATCTGACTGTACAAAGACCAGAGTAATAAGTAACTTTTTCCACTGCTACTCTACACTAAAGAGCAAATTCTGTATCCAGACTATCTCGAATAGAGGTAGAAAATAAAATGTAAACAATAATCCTGGCTTTAGGCTTTTTTTTTTTTTTTCACAGATTCTGTCACTAACTTATTAATGCTATTCCCAGCTATTTAGTCAGAAATTCCCCAGGAAGTGAGGAAGGTCTGTACTGTTAAGTGCTGCTTTGGTGCCACAGGATCCATGTTCAGGGGATTCCTTTGCACAATGTTGTAACCTCCTTATCTCAAGTTGACATTGCACAATACTCATCACTATCTGTGGCAGAAGCTTTATCAGCATCTCCAGCAAGAAGCGCCACTCTCTAGTTGGAAAAAATCTGTGTTTACCGTTAGAACCATCAATCATTTTGTCCTGTATTCTCACTATTACTTACTGCCTTGCCTGTCAGTGAATAGCAAGCTTCCAGGCTTTACCGAAAAATTTATATATTCCAATAAAAAAGAGCAAGGAACAGTCTATAACAGTGCAGCATGTAGGTTTTTTATTTCAAAAAAACTAGTTCAAAAAATGAATCTACCAAGCTGTTGATACTTTTTTGTTGTTTAAGTTCTTTATCACTTTAGAAAAGTAGGATACGGCAATAAACTATGCTGGTAGTTTTGAGATATTTGGGCTCAACTTTTGACTGGGGATTGAGACACACTTATACAGTTATAATGTACACCTTTACAAAAGTCAAATTTATTCATACCCTTTCAATGCCCATCAACAGCACACGTGCATTCCTTCTGCATGCCAAAACATCATATAAGCCTAGTCCACTGGCTAAATCTCTGGGTCGTCCACATTTTCAATGTTATGTGTACTTCTTAGTCTATGTTTAAGTTGCACACAAATCGCGGTCAAATAATTCACTCAAGGTCAAACAGTGCAGGATCTGGTTTCAGTGTCAGGAAAAGCCATTACAGAAAACTTAAGGAAACCACAGAATCCTTTTGCACAGGGTGTGCTACTCACTGACATTAGGGTGAAGCAGCCTTAACAAGCTAGAGAATCTGGTTGTGCAGCTTCGGAAAACTACTTAGTTTCTCCTTCAGTCATTTGTAAGCTCTCAAAGCAAGCAGAAAGGCTGTGCTCATATGCCTAGCTAATCCAATATCTCTTATTCCTCTGGGTCAAGGTCACCCAGTTCTGTTAGATGGGATATAAGTTTTCTGTGAAGCATTGACTTTTGGGGGCTGGAAGGTCAAATATGGGATTTCCGCTTTTTTTGTTGTCATTTTGTTCTGTGCAAAGTATGTAATGTCACATCTTAAAGAACTCACTTTTACTGACATTTACCCCATTTCCAAGTCGTAGTTGCGAAGTTTGCCCTCACTTCCCAGGTAATAAGGATATATATGTACCATATATCATATACCTCCTATGTACTGATTCCTTCTCTCAGTGATCACAGGCTTTGTTTCTCTGCTGAGTTTTTCAGCAAACACAAAACTGTATTCCATTGGGTTGTCACTCGCTATTTTAATTTGTGTGATGGCAGATTGTTTTCCTCCTACAGTTTTTACCAATTTTACAGGTCATTACTAGTTGACTAAAATTGGTGCAATTTGCCTCTGCCAGCTGATGTTTAATAATAACTGTCATTCCTGACAAGACCGTGCATCAGTAATTTCTGACAGTACGTAACACATAGCACATATGTGGATCAACTACGTTACATTCTTCTGACAAGCCATTTAGTTGACTGATAAAAATCAAAGAATGAGTGGATGAACCTTGAGAGAAAGCTAATTGGTGTGTTTATTGGGAATAAACCAAAAATGGATACTATTGGATGCTACATTGGCCTCTTGTAATTATCAAAGTTTTGTGCTGCACATAGCTTCTTTCAAAGGTAACACTAGGAAATTTGTTAGCTTTACCCCTTGCACTAGTTATATAATTTCAAAGACCTGAAGCAACGTGCATTGAATGTCAAGCCATAGAAAAAGTGAGATGTAGTGGGGCTTTCCTGGCCATGAAAATGAGGGCAGTTGCTTTATTCTTTATTTGCAAACTGTTTAAATCTACTTGCATGCAAACTTTAAATGAGGAACTGCCAAGATTTATGGTTCCTTACGGGGTCCTAAGTACCACATACAGTGAAAAAGTTGGAGTGAAAACATGTCTTTTAGTTCCCCTGGAGAAGAAGTATTGCATGGAGGTAGGTCAGAGAGCCACGTCTGGCTCACCGCTGACTTAATATGTGACCAGGACAAGTTATATAAGCCTATTGTTTCTGCTTTCTCAAGTGTAAAATAGGTAAAATATTTCAGAGCCTACTCATGTACTGTAATTGGTTGGCTGTTTCCTATATACTGGATAAACTGCATGTTTAAGCATCACATTTCCCTTTTATATTTTGTTTTAACCAGCACGACAAGATTTTCTCATTCTTCCTCTTATGCTTAGCTAGTTGGTGTGCCTGACAGGTTTTTTTCTCCCATTCCTCTTCTCCTGTTTTTCTCTCTCTGTGCCTTTGTTCTCCCTTTCTTGCCTATTTTATTCTGCTTCTCTGTCTGTCTTCCTGCTCTATTTCACCATATTTGTGACATAAATCATTTTTATCCTAGAGTCTCACTGAGTATTCGATACACTGAGGCACGTTTTTGCTGCTTGCTGTGTACACACTCTGTGGAGCATCAGTCCTTATAGGATGCATGGGTATATGCTGCTTATTCTCAAGTACTTCTGCCTTCTGCGTGCAAATGCTTCAGGGTCTGCTAGAGTCAAACCCACGCTGAGAAGCTCAGGGTTACAAAAAGGTCAGCTGCCAGCTCAGTTTTGCCTATGATTCTGGTCTGGAGTCTCCCAGGGAACTTTCCTTTACCTGTAAAAAGCTATTGCTGAGTCATAGCCACTGATTTGCAGGAGCCTGAGAAGTAAATCTGTGACCCAACTGTTGATTGCACTGTCATTTTGTTGTATATAATAAATACCCAGAGGCACTGGAGGGAAAAGAGGAAAGGGAGTTGCCAGATAAGAAAAGGGGGGAGTAGGCTTGAGAGGCTGGGGGGCTGAGTTACTTTAGAAGAGCCCTGTGTCAAAGGGACAAAACTTTACAGTAACAGAGTAATTCAGTCTGAATGCTTATATCCTTACTATAAAACCAATTTTAAGGTAGTAAAGCTTTGTTGTATGGCAGTGGAGATACTACCTCAGTGCAGGCAATGCAAAGTAATAGACATCCCAGCACATCTGGCTACAACACCACAGTGGTACGTTTGCTTCTTCCATGATTTAGCAAATAACAAAAATTTCTACAGGGAAACGAAGGCATTCTTTTTGAAACAGTTCATTATTGGGTTTTTTAGCTATCTAGTCTCTTTTATTTTAGTCTTTGCTCTTTTAGCTGTGAAAACACTCACTTCTACTCAGAGAGAACCAGAACTGATTGCTGTCCTTGGACATCACAAAACCAGATAAGGTTAGGATATTGGCTTACAGCAGGTCCTCACCACTGCTGCCCTCCATAAATCCCAGAGTTTTGCTATACTGTCCTGGTTAGGCATTTGTATATTTTTTTTTCCTCTGTGGGTCTATAAAAGATATACCTGATGGCCTGAATGGGAATTCAAGGATGTCAAAAGGAATATTAAGGAGGGCTTGTCATAGAATGAAATTTGAAAATGGTGGTATGTTTCTTTTCCATTGTGTTTTTACCCAAAGAACAATACCTAAAGTAAGCATCCGTTACATGCTGGCATATTCTAGCCCTCATGAATCATGTGTCCACTGGAACTTTACTGGCAGGATGTTATTCACTTTAATTTCTTGTAATTTATCATCTGTTGAATTGTGTATTCTGTGAATTTTAGTCTCTTGCTAGGTACACACATACTGGTTGTCTCACCCCTACCCTCTCAGAAGACTCAGGTGCAGAAAGAAAGGGCTGATCATTGGGTGCAGGTGTAAAGACTCTACAAGGTACCTTCACTAACAGCTGTGGGGGTGAAGAAGAGAGGGATCAGAATGAGAGATCTCGAGAAGCCAGACAACTGGTTTTGAGTGAGTTTGTCTTTATTCTAGCAGAGACTGCTCAAATATAAATGTTCCAGGGTGTAGTTCTTTTTTTTTTTTTTAAAATGCTAGAATGTTTTGGCCTAATACAGCCGAAACAGAATATACTTGGATAGTTCTTCCTTATTATAATGAAAAAAATCAAACTAATCTTCTTGGCTTATATTTCCAGCAGATTCTTTACATTTCTCTAGCTTTTCCATTGAGAAAATGAAAAACACATTTGTTAAATGACCTTTAGTTTTTGCTATCTATTCAAGCGTTCTTTGCACTGGCACAGTAATACCATTATCTTGACCTTTGTCTCCCTCATACAGTTTCTCTTCATGACTGTCACTAGCACTGGCTCAGCTAGTAAGAAGGAGGAAAAAAAATTATAAAAAGAAAAAACTACAATCTGATTCAAATTGTTAGGCAATATAAGCCTCTGGAGATGTTTGTTGAGCTATGCTTGCTTTCTGTTTATTTTTACCTTTTCAGATGGTGTTTTCTATTTTTTCCTATATTTTTTTGTTCTACAGTCTAAGTCTACTTAACCAGGTATATACGTGTAGAGAAACAAAGTTTAGGACAAGTTTAATGGGAAATTTTTTTGGTCTGAGTCATAGTTGTGGTTTGCCTTGATGTAAAACCTTCCACAATAGCATCCTGTTGCACTTCCACGTGCAAACCGGTTTTATTTCTTTGAAGTTAAAATAAAAGGGCTTCACTGTTTTCTCTGACTTCAACATAATCAAGCAGCAAATGTCTAAGTCCTACATTTAACTTTCAATCTGACCTTGGATTAATCCCTTTACCTCACCATGCCTCTGTTTCCTTTCCTGCCCTGGATTAGCATGCAGGCAGTGCAGTGAGAGTTGGGGAGCTCAGCCTTAATTCTCTAATACAGCTGGAAAAAATCCCTCAAGACACAAGCTAACAGATTTCAAGCCATGCTTGTTGGCTACTTTCCAGTCCAAGTGAAGTGCAGAGCTACAGGACGATTAAAATGCCTTGAAAATATCACTTGAAAGCCTTTATCTTGATAGTCTTTTGACTAATGCATAACTTGCAGAAAGACATTCAGTTTCTACCTGAAAACATCAAGAGATTTATTTACAGTGTGCCCATACTTTCCATAATTTTGTCCTTTGTTGTGTGATTTATTTCCAAGCACATTGTATGCTGTTGTAACACATAAATTTAATAAGAAATATAGACTCTGATTCCTTCCTTTCCTGATATATAGGACAGAACTATGGAGAATATACATTTAAGGACAAGTGATAGGGATTCACTCTCTTTTCCAGTAACAAGGACTCCTGAAAGGGGGCTGATGTGCATACAGATAGATGATTTCCTGTTGTTCGTTTCTAGTCTAATCAAGCTGATTGGGATGAATCATAATGGTGATGTCTTTAGCACATACCAGAAATTTTGCTTATAAGATGGAAACCATTTACAGTTTGCAGCAGCAACAGGAGTTGACTTAAGATGGGATATTTAATCATTACCTTCATAATGGGAGTCACTGTTTTTCCACATATATGGCTGCTTATGAGCTTAGAAAATAACAGCATGCTTCATCCACTGATCTGAAAAAGCTCTTTGTAAAAAGGGTCAGCGCTGTTATTCCCATCGAACAAATGATGAAATGGATGAGCAGAGAGAAAAACTAGCTCAAGGTGATGAGCAGACTGTCAGCAGAGACAGCAGAGGACCTAGGTCCTTCTGTGGTTCAAGCCTCAAAGGCCCTGCGACTCCCTGCGTGAAAAGCCTGAGCTTATTTACCGCTGCTAGACTCGTCAGAAATTCAGAATCATGGTGATCCCAAGAATAGTCTGTTCCCCAAACAATCCATGGCCAGACTTGCATGAAGTCTATTTCTGTTCCGATCCTTTAAGTACATTAGGGCTTGATAGTTCAAAACCTATCGTTACTGTGTCTGCTCTCATGGTCAGCTTCAGTCTTCGGTACCAAAACACAAAATATGAAACACTAATCATACAAAACCATGGGTTCTTTGAAAGGGGAATATAAATATGTGAGCAAGTCTTGAGTAGGGATGCTTTTTATGTATGGTCTTTGTGGAAAAAGAAAAGCATTTAATTTTGGACAGTGCTGACATCTACCTGAGTGTAGACAGGGTGCTATCTGTCCACAAAGCTAACTGAGGATGCATTCCACATGAAAATGAAAGGAAGCACTAATTACGGTATATCATACAGTATCCAAGATTCATGCATAATTTTTCAATTTCCCATTACCTTTTTGTTATCTTCCCATTCATTGACTTAATTGATACACTACCCACCCTCTTTTGTGCCAAATACATTTGTTTTCTTCCTTCTAGGTCACAGTTTTACAATTATCACCATAGCAACATTCCAGCTATAATAAGAAGATACATCTTCTGAATAGCTGGTGATACAACATTAACTGTTGGAACATAACATTTTTCATGTTGGAAACATCTGGAGTTCACAACCAGCAAAGATCTGTAAAAATGTCTGTAGCTTTTTAATAATCACCCAAGGCTGCACTTGCAAGCTTCATTAGGATGCATTTACAAACAGTCCTTAGTCACCCAAGCATGGAATGTGATAAAAATAAGCTTTATTCCAACACAAAAAACTAAAATATAGAGTTCAGTTTACAAGTCATGTGGCTTAAAAGAAAAAAGAGAGAATTTGAACTGCCCTTTGTGTCAAGGCCTTTATTTTAGAGAGTTGTGCCATACTCCACTCCTCTGCTGTTCCCAGCCTATTGCCTACAGCATTAGTATTACTATTTACTGGCTGATTATATCCTCTGGCAAGATTCGGACTGTGTCTACTTCCCTGCTGCAAACTAATCAGTTTTCAAAATTAGTTATTGATCTCAGGCTCATTGTGGAGGACAAATTTAGTGACTGGTTCATTGAGTATCAACAGTGCCACTCTTTGTGTGAGCTGCATAGAAGTGAAAACAAACAAGATATTCAGGCCCACGTACATATATAATCATCTAATATAAGGAGATACAAGACAAGTATAAATGCATTGGCAAATGAAATAGCTTTTTTATGAGAAAGATGACCTAAAGAAATCCAAGACTATTCTTCTGTTAAGGTACACATATAATTCTTACTATCTACTGTGGAGTGTTTATCTGAGAGAGAACACATGTATCAGTACTATTACTGGAAAAGATTACTGTTACTTAATTTGAAGTGTTTTGAGGTTTTGGGTTAGTTTGGTTTCGTTGGACTTTTTTTTACCGTAGGAAATCAGCTATTTTTTTTTTTAAGATAGACCAATCTTGAGATTTTAAGTTGCAAACATATTAGATGAAGTCAGCAATATTTTCAAATAATAAGTACTTGAAGTTGGGATTTATGTTTTAGTGACTAAAAATGTGCTGCTATTAGCCATTGCATAGATCTATCAAGCTACATTAAATCTTTTCAATGATTATATTGTCACTCCTCTGGTTTTAATAGGAACTTCTCAGATGCAAGAAATTTTAATTGGGAAAGTCCCTGTGAAACTTTGAGAAAGATATAGTCAATAACCAAACATTTTCTTGGAGGTGAAAGGCCCATGCCCAAGTTTTTTCTCTACCTGAATGGAAGCACATGAACACTAGGTTGCATGTTGCTAAATTTCGTCCCCAGGTAGACCTATAAAAATTTTGAAACCTAATGCTTTTTCTGAGAAAAGAGATTCCCATATAGGTTCAGCTGCAAGAATGCATTTCCTAGTTCCTTTAGGAAAAGTCTGAGTCCATAGAAACATATTTAAAATATTGAAAATATCCCAAATATTTTTAATAATAGTCTACTCCCATCCCACTGCAATAATTTACTTATTTATGAAAAAAGTTCAATGCTAAAAATGTCTTTTCTTGTTCTTAAACGTTATTCTGAGTCTGTGTACTGGAAGAAAAAACCAATCTTCTAAACATTTCACTGTTGAAACTGCATACAGAGTATCTGCCAAGTGTGCGTGTGTGTGTGTATATATATGTATTTGAAAATTAATTTAAGATGTTCAGTAGGTTTTTTATTTTATTATGAGCCTTGAATTTTATTTCAAGGGAAGTATCTAAAAATGAGAACGTCAAAACCATTATTTGCATAGAGTTTTCATTAAAAACTATAATGTTCCAAAATTCACTCAAAACTTGGCCCACATTTCCCAAAAGGTTTATGAACTCTATTTCTGATTTATGAGAAAACCACAAACCAGGTCCTTGGCTTTGCTTAATTTTTAAGACTTTCACGGTGTAGTTTATTTTTGATGAACAGAAAACCTAGAGCCTTGATGAATAGTTTGGTGGTCTGTGATTATGTTTATGATTTCAATGACACACACACACAAAGTTCCAGAACAAAAGTTTTTTATTTGTATTGATGCAAATTAGAAATCACTAAGAGTTTTATTACAAGGTTCATTTTAAGTTGAAAGTCTGACCCTTCATTTCTGTATGCTTAAAATTTCTATAAAACTCAATAAGAGCCAGAGTATGCAAACAGTACAAATCCTAAGTATCATGGGAATTGAATCTTAGAAAAGAAATAATGAGACAGTAGAGTTACCTACTTTGCTGTGTATTTCACAGTTAGTTTCTGTTACACTGTGATGCATTTGAAACATGCTAGTTGTTTTCCACAGTTCTTGAATGAAGCCAGTGTGTTAGAAGTCTTCTCACTCTTACCTCTTCAGCTTATTAAGGTGAAGCGTATGAATCCATATATTTCACTACAAAATCTGAGTTAAAACCTTCCATGATTAACACATACATTGAACTAAACACTCCTTAATCGCCCACTTTCCTGCATTAATGCATCTGAAATATTTCAGATTTAAATCTGGCTTTTGCTTGGTCTTCTTTAGGAATAGTTAATATAACCTCTATTTATTTTGACTTGGTATACTGCTACAGAGAGTACAAACTATGTATGACAGAACGTCATTTCTCATTTCTGTAAATATAGTCCTCTTCTTTCCTCAGATTATTAGAGGCGTAGAATTGTTTTCTCCCAGAAAATGATATCTGGAGTAAAGAAGCGTATCTATTAATTTTGATAGAATTATGCTCTGATATAATACTAAGAAGTTGGACCCGTTCTTTTATTTTTTAAAAAGTTCTGTAAAAAGAAAGGCAGTACAGAACTTTTTCTTTCATTTGAATTATATGATTTGAACTGATCTCCTTAGTGACTGCTCATGCCATAAGAAACTTCTGTAAAGTTTTTCTTTGTCTGCTCCATTTTTAAAATCCAATTGCATCTCCAAAGCAAAAAAGTGTTTTAAGAGATACGAATGAATTAAATATGTAATCAATTTAATTTGAAGATGGGCACCAAAGTCTAAAAAAAACAACCCTCACTTGTTTCAGGGAAGCAGTCAGTGGGCAAAGAACTTTGTATACAATTGATCTATAAATATAAGTAAATCAATAAAATATTTTAGACCTCCATTTCTTAGCCTATCTAGGTCATTGAAATGCTCTATCCTCATGGGAATTAATGAAATTAAAAACTATATTACTTTTTTGGGGGGGGCATCCTCTGTCTGCCTGCAATTTCTCTGCTTTCAGATCTAGAGTGAATGCTTCCACTAGTATCTACATTGGCAGAGGTAACAGAACCATCTTTTGTCCTGGATTTTCATTAGACTAAAACTGCACTGAAGAGCAATATACTTAAAAATGTTTTGGCACACTGAAAGATAGGACTGAGCAAGTAAAAAAAAAATACTAAAATGAAAATGAAAATGTAAAGATTTGTACGCAAGATATATTTTTCTAAGAAACAACCTCTCATATGGAATTTAAGCTATATTTTAATGAGCTTCAATTAAGAAAAATGTGGGAAAATTCAAGTTCTGAAAAACTCAGAAGTGAAGGTGTACTACTAGCATACTGGATGCCAGCACTGAGGTATAATTAATAAAATTTTTGAAACGTAGATCAAAAGAGAATTACTTGTGGCACTGAGATGTTACATTAAACAACGGTACACTAAAATGGAGTAAGCTTTAGATTTGTATTTAGTTCTGATTCTTTTTGGAATTGATTTTCTTCCAAGATTTTTTTAGTAACTTTTTGTGATTGTATGCCAACTGAAAATGTTCCAATATCTTTTAATTATTTTTCTTCTTATGAAAATTATGGTGATTTTATAGGGTTATATAGTTTCACAGTAGAAAGATTGTTTGCTATTTTGGTTATTTCATATGCCAACCTTCTGATAAACAATTAATATCTGTTAATGGAATAAGAGATTCCTTGTTCAGGTATTTAAGATATTTGAACATTGAGTACTGCTTTGAAAATTTTGAACTGCTTATTTTTTATACCATATATATACTATCTTTGAAAAATGTTTTATTTCAGTTGAATGCTTTCAAGGCTTGAAATTAATTCTTTGGGAACTATTTCTTCGTATTCAGTAAGATATTGAAAAAGGAATAAGGCAGATCTTTTCTCCATAGACAATTCATCAAAGGAATTTTTTGATGTTGTGGCTCAACTGGAATCCTGTTGTTGTTTTTCAAAACTGTTTTCTTGAATAATTTCAGCTAACCAGAGACTTTGAAATAGATCTGTACTTCAGCTCCCTAGATAATACCAGTGTATGAAATAAACAGACATTCTCTCTGTACACAAGATGAGGATCTGAGTCGTAGTTTTGAAGTACGAGGATCTTACCTTCTTGAGTCTGTTGGATTCTTTGGAGATTTCCAAAGCAAAAATAGAGCACTGTGTCAGCCCAGCTGTGTTCCTACATGGTGTGTCCAATGGGGAGTCAGAGCAAGGGTATGGCCAGGTCTTTGAACCTTGGCACTTTGGGCTGCAATAAATGAGGCCAAGTGTAAGCCAGCAATTTCAGTATTTTCTGTGTCTGCCTGTGCTCCTGCATCAAGAGGAGACAGTTGGTCAGCCTTCTACACGTAGCAATTACTGATATTGCAGTGGGTAAGAGCATCTCAGTAGCGACTGCCAAACATGCCAAAAACTGTGGAAGCTGCCATCTGAGGGTCAGTTTTCGCATGACAGCAAGGCCAGTTCTATAGGCAGCTGTAACTGAGAAGGGCAGGCAGTTGATCTGGGGACTTTTCTTCTGTGCCTGGGATATGTGAGTGTGCAGCTGGGGAGTGGCGGAGGGGAGTCAAGAGGGATTCCCCCCTTTTGGACACCACTAATACTTAGATCACCCTACACTAATTTGCACCAAGAACAGCATAGCTAAGTGTAGCCAAACATGGATCCTTTTCTAAATTAAGTATCTACTCTCTTATTAGCTTAGACACACAGGAAAATATTTCCCAAACTAACTAGCTATGCAGAATAATCTAAGAAAAATCTGCTCTGCAGCTGGATCAAGAAAAAATAAGTCCTCCATAGTATGAGTAACAGGAGTTGTCATACTACTGACAGCTGATGAAAACACAGTTCTGGAAAGCAGAGTTCGTATTAGATGAGTACATAATAACAATATTCCAGTAATGTTTGTCTTATTAAATTCATACCTACCTGCTAACACAAGTAGTTATAAGAGTAACACAACTAAAAGTGATCTGCTGTGAGGCACTGAGCATTCCCAGATTAACATGAACTTAAAAAAAGTGAGCAAAGTTAGTGCATCTGCATCCTCCCTTTGAGTCTGACTGCTAACTAGGCCACCAGCTGTGACTACAACTACGTCTCTAGTGTTACTGAGTTGTAAAAAAAAAAAAAAAAAAAGAAAAGCAACAATAAATGGTTTAATATAATTTCCATCTATCTTTGGTGCCACAATTAGGATTAATTGAATATAATAATTTATATGAATGTAACTGCAAACATGACATCTCCATTCCCACACCCAGAGATGTTCATCATTCAACAGCAAAATAAGTTCCAGACATAAAATCTAAGTTAGGAGAAGAACAAGTCCCTGTGATTCTGAGTGGTTTCAGTTGTTGGTGGGCTTTTTTCTTTCTAAATCAGTAGCTGCTAATAAAGCTAACCAAATTACTACAGATTTAGCATCTAATATAAATGAATTTATCATCTGTGAAATGCAAGGTGAATGCCTTTGGAGTCCATTTGAAGATGCTTAGCAATACACAAGCTATCCCCATGCAGGAGTGGTAATGGCATTCACTACAAACAGCAGTTTTGCATTTTAAATTTGTGATGTGGCTTTTTAGTCCAAAAGGAATTTATCCTTTCTTAGACTTGATCCAAGCACGATTGCACCAAAGCTTTTATGGTTGATTGGGGTAGAAACACTATTACATCTTTGGCGTAGCACCATTTTCTTTTATGTAGATTTTCCTCCGGTAGAAAGTGAAGGTCTTAAAATGTGCAACCCAGTTTAAGTCAATCCCAAGCACTACTGAAATAAAGAAATCCAAATAGTGTTAGTCGTGTTGATATCATGAAGCACTTGACTATATTCCTCCAATTTAAAAAATTCAGGTTTGCTTATACACTGCTGTTGAAGTTCAAAGCACAGTATTTGGTTCATTTAACAACTGCAGACATGCCATTAGCCTTTCTCAATACCAACTTAGCATCCCATATGCCTGCCTGGTCCATCTGTCACATTTTGTCAAATGTAAGTGCTCTCAGGGAGCAGCCATGATTTTACAGTGCATTGCAAAATGAGGCTGCAACCTGAATACTCACTGAACCACACACTAAAATTTTAATAGAAGAGCAAATGGAAGCCTCTGTAATCATGAGGACTATGGGCAAGAAGGAATGGTTACATTAATGTAGATATGTGGTGGGCAATAAAGTATGTAAATCTTCACTGAATGGATAACATAAGGACAGTAATTTCAGGTTAGATTATGCAGTCAGTATTCTGCCTTTGAAAGTACCCAATAAAAGACGCTGAGAAGAAAGCTTAATAGGCCAAGTACCCAGAATCCTTTCCTAGTGCTTACCTCCTTAGCTCAAAACAAAAAGAGCACACAAAAAGCTATGGATTAGGCTTTTTAGAGTAGAAATGGATGATATGGAATTAATTGCAATCTAAATACATATACCTCAACAATCTGGCCACTGACATTTCCATCCTTCAATTAATATGCAGTATGATTCCTGTGATGATAGAATGCTTAAAAAATTATCATTCCAAATAGGAGGAGGAGGAGGAGCTGTTTTAGTATGTTGTCAAGACTTAAGTATTTGTATACATATAAATCCCTCTTTCTGTCTCTGCACATGGATTCATACATACAGACACATATATATATGAAGACTACACAACTATAGCAGAAATCTATTATACTGACTTCTTACTGTCATTCTGACAGAAACTATAACATATTGAGTGTAGAATATGTAATTTTATAGCAACAGCTGTATCATGGACCAAATAACTTCTTCCCTGTCTATAAGAACTATCTTTTTTTTTTTTAATATTCCTATATGCAAATAGTAAGGTAATCTCCTTGAAAATAAGTTACAAGTCTTTCCCTGTAAAATAATAAGAAAATTAATATAATTCTGGTACTAAAATTTTAGCATGTAAGAGACAACTTTTTTTGCCACTTGAGTCATTTAGACTGTATACATATCAAGCTAGTGCATAATGATATAAGAACAGCTGTACTAGTTAAGTTATATAGTCACTATTCTCCTTGGAGAGTAGTAAGTAAGAGTGCGTAGGAAGAGTTTCATGAAAGGCTAACGATAGAGCATTTTCTTAGTATATTCTCTCATTTTCAGACAATCTGTGGCATCGAGATTTCCCAAGCCAGAGGCTGCATGAACATTTTTGTGCTTAATGGCCCTTAATGGAACTTTTTTTCTAATCATTTGCCTAATTATTTTTTTAACTCATTTATCCTTTTGGCCTTCGCAACATCCTGTGGCTATGAGTTCCACAATTTAATTATGTGTTATGTGAATAAGTACTTCCTTTTGACCCTGGATGCATTAAGAATACTTTATCTGTATTTCTTCTTTTCTTTTTTTTTCTTTTTTCGTTTTTGCTGATGCCAATGCAGCAGGAGCTAACTGCTTGGAAACTTTGTACTTTAGACTTTACCTCAGTGTTCTTTAAGTCTGAAATGGCCCTTTTGATGTTGGCATAAGCAAGCATATGGACTACAAACTGTACATAAATACTGGCTATATCCCGATGCATACAAGAAATATGTTTCTAGTCCAGCTCTTTTTTTGTTTACCAGAATGTCCTCTTTCCTTTAGTTTTAGAGACTGTGGGTCCCTGATAAACTTTTGTGGTCTTATCTTTTATAAATCCAAACCTCTAGGGGCTGTGAAGAATGAAGAATTTGAAAACAAACAAAAAACCCCCCACAAAAAACAGAAGATATCATAAGTTTGAACTAAAAACCTACAAAAAGACTAGATTTGGCCGGAACAGTATGTGAGAAAAAGAAGGTTAGTCTTCATGCTTTCTAAGTTAGGTAAATTCACTATAGCCGGTGGCAGATCCAGCTTTATTCTGTAAATGAAGGGAGTTGCTCTTGCATCTGTCATTGGTGATTCTGGCCCAAAGAAATGAGGCATAATTGAATATCAAGATCCGATCTTTGAAAATAAGGAAGTCAGCTTCTTCAATGGAAGAAGCGGAAGCAAACAGGAGTTTGGAATGAGTATAATACCGTTCACAATGAAGTTATTTTTCACTAAATAACTAAATGTGGATTTATGGCCATACCTGAGGTGCTGAAGTCTAAAACTGTCAGCTTTACAACTTTTGATTTAGTCTGACAGAGGTAGAAGAACTAAAGCGAAGAGTAAATCTGATGAAATCTCTGAAGCTAAGGTTTTATTTCAGGCTAACTGAAAGAATCACTTTTGTGGAGAATGTACTTTATCTTAATCAGAGTGCTACCTTTTCTGTGCCAGTTTTATTTTAAATTTTTTCTTCATAGTTCTCACCTAAATGTTCTTCTGATGGTCTTGAGTCAGCCACTGCTGACCAGAAGACAATAAATAATAATATATAATGTGGATAATATCCTTCCTAGAGAGATTATCATGAATTATTTTGCACCCTCTTGAGAGCATATCATGACTCCTGGTGTGATGCTTGGCACTTCACCGCCCTCCAAATGCACTGCTTGGTCATTTGCTATATCCTGCAGTTTTTAACTTTGTTGTCTAGATTATCTCTCCTCTTGTTTTGCCATCAGCACAGCTATAGAACTCTATTTTAATACTGAAGCTACTAAGTGATATTTCAGAACCTTAAGTGTAAATGTATAAACAGTCTTCATGTAAGCTGTTTAATACATTTACATGTAAATTCTTAAATTGGCTACATCACATCTTGACTGTTGAACTATATGTAAGTTCAATATTTTTATACTATAGCAATGTAAGATGTGCTTTAGAAGGAAAGGTAATACAGCTTGATTATCTGATACAGATATGAGATTGTTATGAGGCTGTTTTTCAGCTAGCTCTAGGCCTGGTCATAAAACATACCTTCTTTTTTAACTAAAGAAATACACAATAAAGCTAGAAGAATATATATCAGATTACTTTTGTGGTAAAAGTTGACAATCAGTGCAATTTGAATCTTGCTCTCTCATCTCCAGGATGTTTTAAAAGGACAGCTGAATCAACTGGTGAGTGTTACGACTCTTTAAAAGGAAAAAAAAAATGAGTGTATCAATATGAAAATAAATATCGTACCTGATTTGGTATCACTAATAGGCCAGCAACAATAAGGTCTGTTTCCTGGAATCAAAGCGTCCCTGGATTCATTCCACAAAAGGATGTGAAGGATAGGTGGAGGCATCTTCCTGCTTGCTTCCTCTTTCATGACAAGAGTTTCACAGCTCAATTTTCCATTTCCTGGACATTTTCCTCCTTATTTTTAGCATTTGGGAGCATTGGCATGCACAAGGAATTCAGAATTAAAACCAAGGCAGCCTCAAAAGATAGCTGACTGAAATGTTTATGTGCCTCACAATGTATCCTGTCATCATAGCCAAACGTCAAGGAACAGATGATTTCAGCTTGAGAAAACTACATTATGTAAATCTGGAAGGGGCTCAGTGCTATGAGTTGTTCAGACTTCTTCAGTTGCGTTGTTTAGCCTAAGACATGAGGATACTGTTCCTTTTTCTAGGAAATAACTAACAGCTTGCTATTTCAAACTGAAGGATGGTTCAATCACAAAAATATTAAAAACAGTAACATATTTTCCATTTAAATTTCCCACTATAATGGAGCTTTCAGGTTTCTATGGGAAAAAAAAAGTTAAGCAATATTGTCTTGCTTAGCTTTTAAAATTTTAGCTTGTAACTGTTTTTTAATGCCTGTTAAATACAAAATAATTCTCATCGAAATATTTTAATCAGCTAAGAGATAATTTATTTCAGATTTGTCTTTAAGAGTTCAAAAGTTTTGTACAGTTTCTAGAGCTGATCTCTACCTTTTCTTCGCAACTACAATATGATCCCAAACAATTTCTATAACCATGCTTTGAGGGAGGCCAGGCTTTTACCAAAGGAGTCTTTTGTCTAGGGCTTGTTAAAAAATGGAAATTCTAATCTGTATGTTTTGTATTGTTTGTACAAGTAGCAGTGGTTGTCACCACAGTATGTTAGAAAAAGAGAAAAAATGCCTATGGAGAGTACCAGAAAGACAGGGCTCTCTCACAGGAGGCTCGCTGGTTCGAGTAAGCTCTGCCAACACTCTTAATACGGTTAGTTTTAGGGAAGGCAAACTGTCAGGACCTGCTCTGGCCTGCAGTGTTTGAGTCCTAGCTTTCCCTTGGGGTAAAAAAAAAAATGTGTAAACATATATAAATATGTACATACAATACATGGATATATATTTTATATGTGTGTATACATGTATATATAGGGGTGTGTGTGTATATATGCAGGCAACTGCTACCTTGTAAGCTAAATGGAAAATAAGTCTTTTTCTTACCATCTGGAAAGAATTTAATTTCTGGTCTCATCTTGTTCTTTCTCACAATTTCTGTTCTTCTCCCTTTTAATCTTGATGTCATAGCTCAATCCTACTATCTCAAATCTTCATATTTTTGCCTCTGCTAATAGTTTGATGTGTCTTACTCTATACAGAGCTGACATAAAACATATAGTCGATTACTGAGCACAGAAGTATTACCTGATTTCTACAGAGAAGCTATCCATGTTACCACTAAGGGTATCACTAAAACTTAAATAGATGATGAATATTTCATTAAATACAATAATAAAATCAATTGCTCTCCCAAAAAACTACTAAAGCCTAAGTCAAATATTGTTGCCAGATTTTGAATGCTTCATTGCTTCTTTTTCTTAGAACTGAAAAGCAACAAGATTTACTTAATCAGTACTTTCTCTTAAGGGATTTTACTGATGCTGGATGTTTGCTGTTTAAAAAAAAACACTTTAGTTGGGTCTGACAAACATTGCTTGATGGATAAGTAAAAGTATTCTACACATATCTAGAAATATTCTAGCAATACTTAAGTATCAGAAATAGTGTGGCCAGCAGGACTAGGGCAGGGATCATCCCCCTGTACTCGGCACTGGTGAGGTCGCACCAGGAATACTGTGTTCAGTTTTGGACCCCTCACTACCAGAAAGACATTGAGGTGCTGGAGAGAGTCCAAAGAAGGGCAACGAAGCTGGTGAAGGGTCTAGAGCACAAGTTTTAAGAGGAGCGGCTGAGGGAACTGGGGTTGTTTAGCCTGGAGAAAAGGAGGCTGAGGGGAGACCTTATTGCTGTCTACAACTACCTGAAAGGAGGCTGTAGCAAGGTGGGTGTCAGTCTTTTCCCAAGTAACAAGAGATAGGACGAGAGGAAATGGCCTCAAGTTGGTCCAGGGGAGGTTTAGATTGGATATTAGGAAATATTTTTTCACTGAAAGGGTTATCAGGCAGTGGAACAGGCTGCCCAGGGAAGTGATCTGAGTCACCATCCCTGGAGGGATTTAAAAGACGTGTAGATGTGGTGCTTAAGGACATGGTCTAGCGCTGGACTTGGCAGTGTTAGGTTTACAGTTGGACTAAATGATCTTGAGGGTCTTTTCCAACCTAAATGATTCTATGATTCTGTGATTCTATGATTCTATGAACTGGAAGCAAGAAAGAACTGAAAATTTCTATGGAAATGTATATTCAATCAAATCTGGGCAAATGAAGTGAATACTTTTGTTTAGTATTTTGCATATTCCGTGCAATATTTTGAGAGCTGCATTCTTAACTTAGAGTTAGCGTTATTATTGCAGTTGATATGGGCAATGTATAATCACAAGTCAGGATTGGGCTCTGCCAGGTCCTAGTGCCCTGATCACACTACTGCTCTCATCCAGTCCATGTATGCTGACCTCCTTGGTGTAGAAAGAAGGTCCCTACATGGGACCTTGGTAGGTGCTTGCTACTTGAACAGTACAGAGCTGGGACACAGAGCACACCTTTAGACCTGGTAGCACAGAAGCTTTCCACTACCTTCTGAGACCCACCAGATTTCAGCTCCCCTGGTTCAAACATACATGGGGCACCTGGGCACAATGTGCTTCTCTGGCTGTCCTCAGGTGTCTTCACCACAGACCCAATAACTCCTCCTCCTCAGAAGGGGCAGAAAGGCAAGCCAGTGAGTTCTGGATATATTTGCCTATAATTGGTGCTCTTCCACAGATTACACTTGAGTAAGGTCACAAACATAGCTGATGAAATCTGTGAACATATACTCAGCCATTAATCTTTAAGAAAAATTAGATTCTAGGTCTAGACTCAATCCTGTTTCACTCTGGTGTACACTTAAATAACAACTGAATCCATCCGACACTTTTTGAACAATTAGTAGTACAAATGCATACTTGTTTGTTTTATTTTTGAAGTAATCTCATACTGCATTTATGCAAAACTTTGACCCCACTTCTCCCTCAGAACATCCCTGTCATGGGATGCAAGATCAGCTAGAATTTCAGGCACAGGAAGGAGTCAAATAGCATAACTAATTGCACTTTTATGAAAGACAAGTTCACCAATTTAAGCCTGCAATGCAACCACATTTAAATGTTGAATACCCATTTGAACCACAACCCATTGTTGCCCATAAAAACCCAAGCAGAAAAATTCCCCAGAGAGATGCACAGCACAATTAGCACTTTCTCTGTGGTGTTTCCTCCACATTTTAAAATTAGACGAAGTAAAATGTGTATTTTGATGATTGCTTGGGTGTTAGCAATGTTTCTGTTTCAGAGTGGATTTTCTGATCTTTTTAGCTGTTTATCTATAGGTCTTCTCTGAGAGCATTTCTTCATTCTTCCCTGGTGTTCTCAGTCAGTTCAGTCTTTATGTAACTCCTCTTCTGTAGTTCTCCACTTCTCAGTTACCAGTGTTTATTGCTAGTTGGGTCTCATAATATGTAACCAGAAAATCTGATGCTTCAAAATTGTTTAGAATAAGTATTCTACGTTAAAACTTTGTTTGCCCCCTCCTTATGCTGAAGAAGATAACACAAGGCTTCTCCTAGTCTATATGTCTGTTTAAAGTGATTCAAGATGCTCTTAAAATTTCCCCTTTTAAATGCTGAGTTTGATTCCTTTATGACAGTAGTGGCAGCTAAGGAGATATAGGTTTTCTGTCTTTGTTTTTAATCACTATGTTGGTCTGTGAAAATACAGATTCTTAGAAAAACATCCTAGATTTGACCATATCTACCCTTTGGATTGGTAGGTAGCATTTACGTGATATATTTTTCAGGAGGTTATGGAAGTACAAGTTTGGTTTTGGCAGTCTTGGGAATTTGCCATGTTCTCTATTGTCAGTAAATGCACTAGAGTAAAAAAAAAAAAAAAAACCCACGTGATTTGCATTGGTGATATATGATGCTGGGAGAAATAATAGTACTCATTGCCCTGCCTGAGTTTCCTGATCTGACATCAATCTTAAGAACTGGAGGAAATTCACATTAAAATATATGGAGCTATTGCTGCACTACAGAGAACTGAAAACTAGATGATAACATTTACCGGATGCAAATATGTTCAGGAAAACTGCAGCCACAACCAGTTCTTTCCTATTCTTTTTCAAAATATGACAAAGGTTAGGCTGTGTGGGACAGCTAAATGTCCAGTTGCCATTTCAGCTCACTTAAATCCACTTGATCAAACTAGGAGAACTAAACGTAAACTGGCAGTCACTCTTCCTTCTAGGAAGCGAGTTGATATTTGGTCCATGTGGAGCAGATGTGTAGCTAATGCAATAAATATGGTTCTTAAATTTTCTGTATATAAGAATGAAAACTGCACATATTTTATAGCTCTCTTTTTTGCATTTTGCAAAGAAGGATTTATCCTGTATTCCACATTTGAAAGGCAGACAATTGCTGTAAGTGATTCCGAATATTTTTGGACACTTGTTTATGAGCATAAAAGATTAAAGCTTTGTGAATAAATATAAAAATTCTGCTATTCAGAAAAGCACAGCTTTCTAATTTGACAAATCCTCTTGTGGTAGCTTCTAGAATGAATATATTTATAATCTATACATTGAAGATATTCAGCAGACTTATAATGTTTTATAAATACCATTAAGCATATTAATCAGCAAGCTTTTGTGATTTCACTCAAATCGAGTCCACTAGGATTCCTCTCACTTTGTAAAGTCAATCTTTTTTTTTTTTTTTTCCCTATGGTGTTTTAGGGAGTGCCTACTTAGTTAATTTCTCCAGGGCTTTATATCACCCTCCTCCACTGCTTACAAGTAACAAAGAAAATACAACAGAGATTGAGGAAAAACAGAATGCAAGACGGGTGCTCAAAAATACCTTAGCAGTTCCAGTCAGATCTTTTGGAGGAGAATGGAATATCTTGTTCCACGTAAGCTGGATTACTCAGCACTTGTGTAAACTAACCTTATACCCCTTCCTTCAAGTTTATCCAGACATTGGTCATACCTCAGTTTAGTTAGGGTGAGGGTTTCTATGTAATGTGATGCGATATAATATTAAGTGCACACAAATATTTGGCTAGGCAAACATCTGCATTTTCACTTCTGAAATCAATCACAGTCTGAAAAGTACTGGAAATGAATGAAGCAATGTATATGAGCAAAGTTTCTACAGTCATTTAATGAACAGTGCCTGCTTTGTTATGTACAGACTGAATATTCACTCAGATAAACAGGAGCTTAGGCTAAAGGATATCTAACCCGCTCACATCATTCTGTTATTTACCACTTGGTAGAGTAACACCTTTCTCAGCAGACATTCCTTGTGAAAGAAGACAAGTTTCTCAGTGCTAGAAAATTATTAATCCATTGAGGTCATTAGGGAAAATCTGAAGTATGAGTGAAAAGTTACTCTTTTCTGATGGAGAAGCACCAGTGAGGGGCAAGCATAGTTACAATAATTACCGAAATGCCGGTACATTTATGGCTAAAGGATTTGACTTTCTCTTCCTTTCTCTCCTTTCATATGAAAAGTTTCATTTTGTAGTAGATGTGATATGACTGCACCAATCTCAAAGCCAGTCAGCGGCACTAATGTTCACAAGTTGCTTCCCATACTAAAGTTTTCTTGCCAGGCTGAACTGGTATATCTTTATTGGAGATGTATGGTTTAGCCAAGCACTGGCAGCTCTGAAGTACTCAGGTTCTTTTGCCTGTCCCCTTTTTATTTGGGTTAGCACACTACCGTATGTTCTTTATTACCTCAGCAAACTGATATTCAGAGAGCTTTTTTTCTTCTCTTGTAAGGCATCTTAGAATTTTCTCTCTCAAAAGGCTGCCCCTGATTAGCTCAATGGATGTGGAATAAGACTATTTTGCTGTTTTCTCTAAATGTTGTCACTCCAAACCCAGCTGAAGTAAAAGCACTTGTCAGCTTGGTGCATTATATGTATTTTGCAGCTAAAACAGGAACAGTCTAGCTTTTTTGTCCTCTTTTGAAAATCCAAGAGACCTTGATTCTGCACATAAAAGCTCTGGCAACAAGCCCACAGATCTCTCTTCTAAGTGTATGCCAAGAGTTTGAGTTAAAAATTTAAACAGAAAAGATTTGGGGCAATATGGATAAAAATTCTGTCATCTCTTTTCACCAACTTTAAAACTCTTCCCTTTTATGATATCATAATCTCTAAAATATATGCAATATTCTTCAAAGCTTGCCTTTGCTTTATCGGCTGCTCTTGGTAACAAAACAAAGAAAGATAAAAGACCTCTTTGGAAAAGCCTTCTCTCTTAGCAAAAAATAAATGTTTCCCTGCTCTCATTTAAAGACCATGTGTTTGATATCTAATTCTATTTACGTGGGTCACTGATCATTACGGTTTTGTATTGTACTGTCCAGTTCCCATGGTAGGTCTCGAAGCAGTTAGCCACTGCAGGGAGGTGGTGTGCCATTCGCTTGGCAGTGTTTCCCTTTGTTTCAGGATCAGCAGTGCTTACAGCAACCATCGCCCCCGAAACCATCCCTTCCATTCTTATGTTTGCTAACAGTTGCCACTACCGTTCTGAGGTTTTAATTACAGAGACGATGGGATTGAAAATCAGCTTCAAATGTGGCCAGTGGGTAATTTGAAGGATTACAAAGAGAAGTTGCCTGTTTAAAGACAGGAGGGAAAAGGAGTTGATATCTGGACGCCTTATAGATAAGCTTTACAGGGTGAAAGTTCAGCAAATTTTCATCAGAAACTTAATTATTGGAAAGAAAGTAGGGTTTTCTTTGCATAATTTTCCCATTTAAAAGTCAGTTTCTTCACTCTTGCTTTTCATTTTTACAAATGCCTTAATTATACAGGTGGAATTATTTCTTCTCCTTGCTGTATTTGAATATATAGGCATGTTCATAGCTGAAAATTTTCTTAGTTGTAATTAGGGTGTAATAGTATTTCCCAGGTGGATGGTAGAGAGCTGTTTGTCTACAGTCAGGAAAAATGTGTGTAGAATCACATGAAAACACACACATTTTTTGCTGGTTTATGTAGAGGTGTAGTACTCTATTATTAATGGGGTATTCTGGTTTAACAGACAATGCTGCTATGTTTTAACACTTCAATATGTTCAAAAGTAGATCCTAGGAAAAAAAAATCATTTACTTAAATAGCTTACATGGCAGGCAAGTATATAAGAGCCAATGGAAATCAATACAAAAAGAGACATTTCTACTACCAGCCTTTTGGAAGAGATGTATAGACAAGGTTGTTAATTGATTTTCAATGGAACCATTTTCAGTGGAGTTAATTATTATTCAGTTGTATGTATTCTCAGTCCACTGTAATTTCCCTCTAACTTCCAAACTGTCCACTTTCTATGGAGCATTTGTATAAGAATAACATTAATTTGCAACTGTCTGACAGTTCGTGTTCTGTAAGTTTGATTTCTCTACTATCAAATGGCTTTGTGTTTTTAGTGTCACTCGAATTGACCTAATTTTTTCCAAGAAATATGTTGGAAACAAACATTAATAAATAATTGATAATTTCTATTCTCCAGCTCAAAATATTTTAACGGTCTTAATTTTTCAGGCTAGTTTTCAGTACGCTGCCTCTCAAGTTGTTGCCTGCTTCCTTTTCAAAAGTCCTGTGGGAATAAGCCCTGATATGTGTGTGTGTCTCTCCTTGCGCCCGTTCCTCCCCAAACAAAGTTATTGCTGTTCAATATCTTTATAGATGATCTAGACGTAGGGATTGAGTGCACCCTCAGTAAAATTGCAGATGACACCAAGCTGGGTGGGAGTGTCCATCTGCTGGAGGGTAGGAAGGCCTTTCAGAGGGATTTGGACAGGTTAGATAGATGGGCCGAGACCAATGGCATGAGGTTCAACAAGAACAAGTGCCGGGTCTTACACTTCGGCCACAACAACCCCATGCAGCTCTACAGGCTGGGGGAAGCGTGGTTAGAAAGTGGCCCAGTGGAAAGAGACCTGGGGGTGCTGATCGACAGCCAGCTAAACATGAGCCAGCAGTGTGCCCAGGTGGCCAAGAAGGCCAATGGCATCCTGGCCTCTATTAGGAATAGTGTAGCCAGCCGGTCTAGGGAAGTGATCGTCCCTCTCTACTCGGCACTGGTGAGGCCGCACCTTGAGTACTGTGTCCAGTTCTGGGCCCCGCACTTCAAGAAAGATGTTGAGGTGTTGGAGCGAGTCCAGAGGAGGACGACCAAGCTGGTGAAGGGTCTGGAGGGTCTGACCTATGAGGAACGGCTGAGGGAGCTGGGGTTGTTTAGCCTGGAGAAGAGGAGGCTCCGAGGTGACCTTATTGCAGTCTACAACTACCTGAAGGGAGGTTGTAGTGAAGTGTGAGTTGGCCTCTTCTCCCGGGCAACTAGCGATAGGACAAGAGGGCACAGCCTCAAGCTTTGCCAGGGAAGGTTCAGGTTGGACATCAGGAAGAATTTCTTTACAGAAAGGTTTATTAGACATTGGAACGGGCTGCCCAGGGAGGTGGTGGAGTCACCATCTCTGGATGTGTTTAAGAAAAGACTGCATATGGCACTTAGTGCCATGGTCTAGTTGACTCAGTGGTGTAGGGGCAATGGTTGGACTTGATGATCCCTGAGGTCTCTTCCAACCTGGTTGATTCTGTGATTCTGTGATTCTGTAATTATAATTAAACACTGACTATAAAAAGGAAACAATATCTGTCCAAGGACATCATCACAATTTTCTGAAGTTCGGTCAACATTTGCTGTACATACAACTCGCTAGCTGGATTTGGTAATGCTCTGCTTAGACAGGGAACTAAATTACCATGGAATATAACACACTTTGATTGTGCTACAGGGGTTATGCCTGCTTTGAACACAGTTTAAATTAAGTGGCAGAACAGTGTAGGGATGCCTAAAATATATCTGCCAGCTCTAGGCATGTCAGTTCAACCTCCATTACCCTGACAACCTTGTGCATGCTATATATAACTACAGTGTGGGATAGCAAGTCCTGCGGCAGGGGAGAGATTTTCACTGGAAACAGTTCTGTGAAAGCTTTTAGGAAGACAAGCTGGGAACAGCCATAGATAGAAGCAAGGCTGAATGAAAAACGAGTTAGAAGCCAGAAAAGATACCCAAACTTAGAAGAATGTTTCATCCTTCAAACAATGTGGTGTAAAGACCCCATAAATTTCAGATAACAGAATAATTTTAGCCTATGAACAACCCACCCCACACCAATTTTAGGTACATATAAGAAGTTTTTGGGTGCTATCTTGAATTATATCCAGCCAACTTACAAATATGTGAAATTAATCTTTTTTAAAACAATATGAGGACAATAAAATACATAATACTTAAAATATTATGACAATATTAACTTAAAACTGTGTTTGTTCAGATGTTGAGTATTAAGAAAACAGTAGTGGGGCATTAGATCCAACTGCCTTTCTGAGTTATCAGACTCATTTAGCGCAGTGCCTTGTCTCTGGCAGTAACTGATCAAGGTACTTCCAGAAACAGTTTAAAAGCAAGTCATACTTAGATCTTTTGACACACACCCTTCCAACAGTCAGCAGCAACAGAACTTCCTACTCCAGATCATAATCTGGATGGTCATGTTTAACTGCCATCGGTATATCCGTTCTTCATGAATTTATCTAAGTGTGTTGTGTTTTTTTTTCATTATGAATATATTATGGCCATCAGTTTCATATTGCTATGGGAAAAAAAAGTTTTGCTTTTATTTTTTTAACTTGGCCTCAATTATTGTATTGTGAATAATGGTTCTCAATTGATCTGCTTCATACCATTTATGATTTCCTTTTTCTTAATCTCGAGTACCCTTCCAGTTGCCACTCTATTAATTGGAGACTATCTAGTCTCTTGTCTTTGCAGAACTTATTCTGCACCCCCTGCTCACACTTGTCAGTCTTTTATGTTTTTATTGCCTGTAGTATATTTTTTTTCAGACAGCATAGCCAGAACTGCATATGGCAATTAGTGTGGGCACACCAAAGATCTACAAGCAGTTTAATATACCTTTGTTTATACCCAGACTCCTTTCCCAATAACTCCCAACAATCTGTTTTTCATCCTGACTGCTATTGGTAACACCTAAATCAAATCCAGCATTGTATATGTTTGGGTTTTTTTTTTATTAGCCTTAATTCATGTTTATTGACAGTGAATTGTAATTGCCATGTTAGCTATTACTGGCTAAATCCATTTGGTCTTTTTGGACTCTTCTTCATTTTTTCACATATAGTTTCAACTTTGACCATGGTGAATAATTTTGTATCACCTGCATACTTTGGCATCTTTCTGCTAGTTATTTTCTCATGGCACGTGAAAGGAATGGAATAAAGCATATGGAATGAAATGAATGAGACAGATAACCACAACAAGGAGAAGGTGATGGCTATTAGACACGAACACTTTTTTCTGAAGCAGTCATGTTAAATTACCACTTGCAAAGCCCCTTATCGCACCGTGTTTTCTTGTCTGTGTTTCAGAGGAGTGCAGTTCTGAGGAGTTACTTATCGTGGGAATAGGGGCTTTACAGAACTAGATTCTAAGCTTTTTCTTCAGCTTGAAAACATAGCATAAAATAAACTGTGATCTAGAAAAGCAGTAATATTTAAACATTATTTTTTCCCCGTATCAGAAATACTAACAACCCAATTGTTTGCTAATATCTCAGGCTTAGGCTTCACCCATTGCCTCTTTCTCCCTTTTAAATGCTTATTTAAATAATTTTAAATCCATGAGAAGCAACAATCCTTGCTGTTCTGGACTGGTGTACATACATAGACTTCAGCAAAATTCAATGTGTTTAATTCTTCAGATGTTTATGTGAAAAGTTTGATATGGTATTTCTAGATCTTTGGCTAGCATAAATAAGAGTATTTCTGTGCTGTGCTAAGGTATAAAAAAAGAGAACCTGGAATAGGAATTTTTTATTTTCAGGTGCGATAGATCATAATTCTTCTATTTATCAATTCTCTTTAAAAGAAGTTTGCATTGTTCAAATAATGACCTTTCCTAATGTGATCCTTATAGATCCATCCTTACACGTGGTTTTATTTACTTTTGCAATGGGGCTTCTACATTCTGTTGTTATTTTAGGAATACAATATCTTTCTGGGAATTGCATCTCTCCAAAAAAATGTGTGGCTGTGTTCTTTCAGGGTGCATGGTAAGAAGCGATGACTTCACTTCTTCAGATAGTTCTGTACAAGAGTATAGGAATAGTAATACTGGCTCAGACCCAAGTTCCTTCTCTTCTGGCACTACCCTATGTAAAATACTTTTAAGAAAGATTATAATAACCTAACAGATGGCTTGTGTAGGATAATCTGACACTGATCGCTTATACTTAAGGGTTGTTTTAAAATCAGAAGTGTAATTCATTTCCATGTTTTTATTACTATTATTTATCATAACCAAATATTATTTTCTGTATAGATGTCTCTGAATCTTGTATTCCTGATATCAGCAGCAGTCAGTTCTTCAGTCAGACGATATGTCTTTATGAAAAAACTTTATATTTCTTAATTTTTTTATTTTATTCTCATGCTACCATGTGAGAAACCTTGTACATCATCATTATTTCATACACAATTACTGACAGCTGTTATTCCTCTTTTCTCAGCAGAAAACAATCTCACACATTTTCAGTCTTGACATGTCTTCCAGATTCATGATCATTCTTGTCATTTTTCTCTAAGTTCATGATCTATCACTAAATATCTGTTTTCAGAAAGTTTCCAGATGCATTTTAACTACTACTGGTAGATATAAAATTGCTTTTCTGTCCTCCGTATTCACATCTTCTTTCTATCCCTGGCATACCTCTAAGCAATGTTAAATGAAGCTGAATGAGTGTGAAAAAGAATAGCTGTTGGGAATTAGGAGGCCTAAATTTGATTACTTCCTGTTGATCAAATCATAGAATCTCTCATATCCCTACCTGCAAAATGAGGAAAACAATAGTTCCTTGCTCACAGAATACGGAATATAGGCACAGGAACTCAAATGATCTTAATACCTCAGGAAATGTTCTCAAATGTGAAATACTACAGAAGTGAAGGTTATCTGTATTCAGGAAGCCCAGTGGCTTGAATCTAATTGTTTCCTGAGAAAATACAAAATGTAGTAGATTTTGACATGTAAAATTTCAAAGTGTGTGACTATGTTCCCTTCATTACAGTCATATACAAAAAAAACCCTTTGAAGTTAAAATAGGAGAAATAATAACTCCACCTGACAAGAGTAACTGAAGCATTAAGATTATGGAAGGAAGATTAGCTAGACAATAAAATACAATACTGGCCTCTTTCTCACCTCAGAGGAGCTTCTTCAAAAGGAAGTCATAGATAATGAAGTTACAAACAGGAGCTTTTGTTGTGAAGAACTTTTGGTTTAAAAAGCCAAAAAAAAACCCTTTAGCCATTGTTCGTGGATGTTGTTTATTCTTCCCAAGAATTTCGGGGGTTGGAACTACATGATCTTTAAGTCCCTTCCAACCCAAACCATTCTATGATTCTATGATTCTATTGATTCTATTTCAGGAGTGCTCCACAATTCCTCTTAAGCGTATCTCTGGGCCACACAGCACTGCTGGCACTGGAATTGCCACTGAGTATTTGTTACTTGGCCATTTTTTGACCAGCTCATTGTCTGTGATCTTGTTATCCTTTGTGAAACACAGGTTTAAGGAAAAATGCATGAAGATGAGTATATGCTATGACTTAGACAAAATACAAATATCATGGTTTTTCTTGCAGATGTATAGCACACCTGGAAAGAGAGAAGGTGGTTCCTCTGCTGCAGTCATAACTGATATGTCTCACATAATTGGTTTTATATTAATCAGACAATACTGGTTTAATTATAGAACCTATTTACCATATAGGAAAAGAGTGGCTTTTGTGGTTTGTTTGTGGTGTTGGGTTTTTTTTCATACATGGCCAGATTAGATTTTATAATTTTTCCTTTCTTTAGTATGGGATTTTAAAAGTCATCCTCTGTCTTGGTCACTTTGCTTAATCTACTCTGGTTCTTTGTGTCTAGAAATGTTATTACAACTCTTCTGAGGAGTTATTGTCTTAAGCTCTAAAACAGATTTATTATCTCATACCTGTGCATGAGTTTTCATTTCATCTTCAGATGTAGTTCAAAATCTCAGCAACAGTCTTCAAACTTGCATTATGCAAATCTGAAAAGCTATTGCTCTTGGCTTGTAAGAAGCTGCATCCATTAATGTTAAGCAGATGTACCTGATGTTGCTTTTTTCAGAAACATCAGCAAAGTTTTCACAATGCTCGTGCATTTATCTCTCCAATGCTTTCTCCTTGACTCTTTCCTTTATAGTAGGTGAGTCTGTTACACTTGGTCAAAGTTGGCCAGCCTGCAGCAAGAAAATGCACTTTTGACTAGATCTCAGTAGTAGGGTGACTTTGTATATAGAGGAAACGGAAGTTTGGATATGTCTTTGTGATGTCCATGAATTGTCCTTAGCTTTGGGATCTGGTGGGTTAGATTTACCATTTTGCCTTCTGTTTCCTTATTAAGCCTTCACAAATGTTTCTGGACTGAACAGCATTTTAATTAATTTTGATCTTTGTTTTCAAATTAATGGGCATGGTTATCAATAAAAATGAGTTCTATAAGGTAGTTTTTAACATGTCAACAATGGAAAGCTTCTACCAGTCGTAGGTAAGCCTAAAAGACCAATGTTTGAAAGTTACGAGCAACTGAAAAAAAAAGCGCCTTTATATTAGAATTACTTATCCAGGCTTAACTATAGCTTGCATTGTGTGACTCAGCTATAATTCTATTAGCAATAAGACACTGCAGGGAGTATATTTCCAAGCAATTAGCATACTTGGGTGATTAAAGTAAGTCTAGATATGACCTTGTCCCATATAACACCGCCAGAGGCACATTATAATCTTATGGAAGTGTATTGCTTGTTTCATCTCATTGCTTAATTATAAAATGTACACAGTAAATATTCTGTAGATAGGAAATGGAAACTCATGGAACCAATACTAAAAAACCATCAAGTATTACATTCTAAAATAAAGTGTAAAGTATGACTCCTTATTTTGCCACAATATGATTTTCAATTTTATAACAAAATAAGCAAATAAGCAATTGCAATCATAGATCTACTTATTTTGGAGCCATACAAGATGGAAAGATCATTATATCACACAAAAATATACTCTTCTCTCTTTTTTACTACTTTCTTCCTGTGTTACTGGAAGCTTTTCATATTAATGTAAAGTAGTTCAATCAATAACCTGTGGTCTTCCTCGAAGATTTTTTTTTCTCCTTACAGCAAAACTTAAATCTGATTCAGAACAGGTACACTAAATTCACCTCTATTTCCTTCTAGACTTTTTCTGACATGCACAGAACTGAGGTTCAAACTAATTCTCTTAAAGGAAAAGAAAAAGTTTTGTATAGCCATAGATAGGATAGTCTTGTTGCTGGGTTTTTTCATTCTGAGGATAAGAATATTATCAAAATTCAGTGCTGGGGAAAAAAGAAAAAGAACTGAATCCTGAAGGCAAGACATGAACTGACAATCTCTTCTGCCTTTGTAGGAAACCTGTATGCAAGAAATTTCAAATATGATGTAATAAAATCTATAGTCATAGAAGTCTATATTGGGCCTGATCAAAAGCCTCGATTTCAGTAAAGCGTTTGACACGGTCTCCCACAGCATCCTCGCAGCTAAACTGAGGAAGTGTGGTCTGGATGATCGGGTAGTGAGGTGGATTGTGAACTGGCTGAAGGAAAGAAGCCAGAGAGTGGTGGTCAATGGGACTGAGTCCAGTTGGAGGCCTGTGTCTAGCGGAGTCCCTCAAGGGTCGGTGCTGGGACCAGTACTATTCAATATATTCATTAATGACTTGGATGAGGGATTAGAGTGCACTGTCAGCAAGTTCGCTGATGACACAAAACTGGGAGGAGTGGCTGACACACCAGAAGGCTACGCAGCCATTCAGAGAGACCTGGACAGGCTGGAGAGTTGGGCGGGGAGAAATTTAATGAAATATAACAAGGGCAAGTGTAGAGTCCTGCATCTGGGCAAGAACAACCCCATGTACCAGTACAAGTTGGGGGCAGAGCTGTTGGAGAGCAGCGTAGGGGAAAGGGACCTGGGGGTCCTAGTGGACAACAGGATGACCATGAGGCAGCAGTGTGCCCTTGTGGCCAAGAAGGCCAATGGCATCCTGGGGTGTATTAGAAGGGGTGTGGTTAGCAGGTCAAGAGAGGTTCTCCTCCCCCTCTACTCTGCCCTGGTGAGGCCGCATCTGGAATATTGTGTCCAGTTCTGGGCCCCTCAGTTCAAGAAGGACAGGGAACTGCTAGAGAGAGTCCAGCGCAGAGCCACGAAGATGATTAAGGGAGTGGAACATCTCCCTTATGAGGAGAGGCTGAGGGAGCTGGGTCTCTTTAGCTTAGAGAAGAGGAGACTGAGGGGTGACCTCATTAATGTTTATAAATATGTAAAGGGCAAGTGTCAAGAGGATGGAGCCAGGCTCTTCTCAGTGACATCCCTTGACAGGACAAGGGGCAATGGGTGCAAGCTGGAACACAGGAGGTTCCACTTAAATATGAGGAAAAACTTCTTTACGGTGAGGGTGACTGAACACTGGAACAGGCTGCCCAGAGAGGTTGTGGAGTCTCCTTCTCTGGAGACGTTCAAAACCCGCCTGGACGCGTTCCTGTGTGATATGGTCTAGGCAATCCCGCTCCGGCAGGGGGATTGGACTAGATGATCTTTCGAGGTCCCTTCCAATCCCTAACATTCTGTGATTCTGTGAAAAGCCAACTGGAATAAACAGAGCTACCATAAGTTAGTTCTGTTCAAACATAAAATATTGTGAGCTTATTTAGCAATATAAAAATATAAATTACCACTAATTTTTTAATGTGGCATTTTACAAGGTTTTGAATCTATACTTGTATTTCCTCAAAAATTGTTGAATAAGGCAAGAATTTGCCTACACAGAACTTAGACATTAATAATTGATGTACAGGGCATTTTCTAGGGATTAATAACCAGCTGGGAGAACTGATGGCCTGAGGCAAAGCCAAGGGCCATTAACCCCTGGCTGGTTATTAAATCCACAGGAAAATCCCAATGCCAAGGTCATGATTGCTATTACAATCCTTTTTTTCAAAATAAAAAAAAAAACTTGCTTCATTTTGTTTCATCCTTTTCAATAATTTATTTTAAAATACTGTAAGTAAAATGAATTCAATGACATTGCTGTTTGGACATTTCTAGGGATCTAACACAAAACCCTTCGATATCAAAAGACAGACTCCTATTTTTTTCTGATAGCCTGTGGATCAGGCCCTACCTGCCTGTTTACAGGCAGCAATCAAAATGCTTTTTGAGTATCTAGTACATTGCCAAGGTTAATTCATACTAAAGAAACAAAAAACTTTCATTTTAAGTTGGTTAGGAATTAAAATGGCGAACCTCAATATTCGTTGGAGAAACAGTAGATAAGTAAGAAGTATTAAATTATATCATTTATATTGTAAAATGATAGGCAATATGTTATAGTCAAATGTCTGTTCAGGCCATTATTGTACCTTGTGTGCAAAATTGTACATTAATTGTGACTGGATGTGATCTACAGTACAGCACACAGCAATAAAGTATAAGATAGTCAGAGAGAGAATGCAATCAGTACCCTATATGCAAATGTCAGCATGCTATTAAGAAAATCAGCTACTTGGTAAAACAAGCCTGGCATCAGAGAAGGAAAGGGGAAACAGTCATATTTTATTGTCAATAGAAGTCGTGAAAGCATGCATATTAGATTAGAACTAACTTAATTGGAAATATGGGTGGTTTGCAGTACAGTAGGGGAAACGGGAGTTAATTTGTGTCATGCTACGCCATGTCACTACCACTTGAAATTCCATTGGGCAATATTAATTCAAACAGAGGTCTAGGCTGCTAATAAATGAGGTAAATTGAGTCAATTACTAATTTCATGCTTTTCTGATTTTTGGTTTGGATAGATAATATCCACAATTTAATGCACTGTCCTCTAGAGATCTTTGCCACTTATGAAGAACATGTGTTCATAGAATTATTTATACTATTCATTTTGATAAACATTGCTCCTGTACCCAGAGCAACAGGGCAAAGTATAGGAAAGGAGACAGGTTTTGTGTGTCATTTTCTCTTGATTGCAATCTTTCATTATTTGTGATATGGCTTTCTTGCCTTCAGGCAGATCTTCACATTCTCCTTGTCATTTGTCTCATCATTCAGTGGCACAACAAAGTCTTCATTCATGTGACTGCATTGACACTTCCATATCAATATCTTGCCACTGCTTTAAGCAGTTGGGAAGAATATTTTGTACCAGTGAAGGCAGAAAGGAGAGGCTTTTACACCCCTCTCTTGCAGGAGTGACCCCAAAGCTGGTCCCGAATCCTGTCATCAAATGTACATTTTCTTGATTGCTCCCTTTTTTTGAGGCAGAGCTTTTAACAAAGCACTGGCTGTACCACTAAGCTCTTGCTCCACTCCAACCTGAGGCTGATAAGGCAGCAACCATACTGTCAACTCCAGCAGCTCTCCTACTACACAGCCCAAGGAGCACTCTGATCCACTAGCTCACTTTCAAGTATTGGACACGATCCCAGAAAACCCACTTCTAATAGAATCTCTCCTACTATATCAGCTTAATGTAAAGCCTGATACCTTTGTTCAGGAAGGACAAAGCAAAATAAACATGATGGAGGGTTTTGATCTCTGGCAGAATTCTTTGTCTGCTCTGCTATATCTTCTTACTGAAAAGGCATGTTATTTATTCTTGCTAACTGAACTCACCATCTTTCAGTTTAAGATGTATATCACCTACTGTAATTTCTTTATCTTTCTCATAAATGCATGTCAATCACTTATAAAAGTTAAAATAAATGACAAGGACATAAAGAAACACTTCACCCACACAACCTCCCCCCACCAAAAAAAAAAAAAAAAAAAAAAAGAAGAAACTTTAACATAAACTACTCAACATGGAATGGTATTGGGGAGAAATAACAGTAAAGAAAATACAGGTATCAAGACAATCTTCCTTCTTGCTACTGTGGAGCAAGCTCAGCATTTCTCCTTCCCTTTTACGTTTCTATTTTTTAAATTTAAATTTAAGGGTAGATCTAAACTTACTTAAGTGACTTCAAAAACATTATTTTACAGGTTGATCTTTGCCTGTCGTTACAGCTTCCTCAGCAGGATATGTTCTAATCTGGTTTTAGTGTGTACAGAAGTTCACTGTCTCTCAAAACCTTTTATATCCTAAGCAGAGAATGAATTGTGAGAGATAAGGAGGGTAAATTAGACTGAAGAAGCTTCTATACATACACAAATATTGTGATAATCAGGCTGATGGAAAAGGAAATACAGAAAAATGCAGAGGCACCTAAATAACAGTTAAATGATCTGAAGTCACAGTCCCATCTTTCATGGTTCAGTACACGTCATTAGGTGAATTTTATTTTTCACACTGCCCTTTGTCTGGGTTTGTAAAATGAGTATTCATGGCTAGATCTTGAGGAGAGGTTTAAGTTCCTACATCTTATGGACATAAATATAGCTATCAAAGCTATGTATCTATTCCTTTCAACCAGAACTTACATCTACTTAATGTTGCCATTTCATGACTACAGACTTATTCTGATGGAGCTTTTAATCTTTATTTTTCAGTAAAAAACTAATAAAGAATTGCTTCTTAGAATACTGGCTTTTTTCTGAACATAATGGAGAAATGCATAGGTTATTGAATTTCTATCAATATTTGCTATTGTGTTTCACTTTCAGTAGTGAGCCTTTTCAGTAGCAGTCTTTTCCCTCAAACTGCTTCCACATAATTCAAACCCATCATTTCAAACCAATGTCTGTTAATTTCTTTAGAACTATTATTTGCTTTATGACTTACTAAAGCGCACTGTATAAAATATATTTTTACATCACGGCACAGGACTGTCTTTACACTATTTTTTTCAATGTATTTTTCAATGCAGTAATTGAAAGTAAGGGAGAAAAAAATCACTTGACTTTGGGTGAAATATTAGTCTTCAAATCCAGATAAAAATGAACATGGCAACTTATTAATACTAAAACTAACCTATTAGTATGTATAACATGAATCTCTCAACAACTACTCATTCTCTAAGTTGATAAACCAACAATGAATGTATCATTCTGCAAAACACTGTAAGCCTTTAAGTGCACGGGAGAGACACTGGAACTGAATTATGAAACAGATTGGTTCTCTGCTAGACTTGTACTTTGCATGTTTCTGAGGATATTAACCTCAGGATGGGAGTTGTGTGCCCCCTAATTACACACTCAGGTTATTTTGAAAAGCTTTTAATCGGACTTTCACATAACAGTGAACATGAAAAACATACAGATAAAAAGGGGCCATGCCTTTGAATTTACATGGGCAAATAGTACTTTCAAGCCTTCAGCAGTAATTTTTTCTGTTGACATTGTAGATGTGAGGTTTATGCCATCTGGGTCAATAACCTCCTTGTCTCAAGAAAAATGGCTTCTTTTTCTGGAATGTTTAACAGGCAGTGGAGGAGATTAAACAGAAGCTCTTACATAATCTTCTTCATTTGTATGTTAAGAGGAGATGGACAGGATGCATATAGAATGGTATTCGTGGAATTTTTACCAAAGCTATCATTGCAATAGCAATCTGAAAATAAATTACTTTTCCACTACCATCATTCACATTTTTTTTTTCAAGTTTAGCAGCATAAAGTGTTGGCTTAAGCCTTTTCAATGAATTAAAAGCATTAAGGAGGAGATAAATACAATGGGTGCAAATCCATTTTACTGCTGAAATTATTGTCTTACTAGCTCAGTAGGAAATACTGTCCTGCCATGGCTGCAGGACTCCTCAGAAGAAATTCTGGTTCCACTGAAATTAAGAAAAAAGCTTCTTTTGATGTCAGTGGGGAGAGGATTGCATCCTAGTGTTTGCCACCATGGATGTTAATTTTAACACTCAGGAGAAATGTATTAGCCAGTGTCCTCAATGCAGATCTTTGCAGTATTTATTTTACACCGTCTGCTCTCCAAGACAGCACTACTTTTTTCTGCCAATTCTGACTGCAAATCACACAAAATTTAGGTGAGGAATCATGAAGTCTGTCATCTTTCTGTCTTCTCCTTTACCTTTAGTAGAAGACTAATTTTGTTAGGTGGCCATTTTTTGTTAGACATAGAGCATTTTTATAAAATAAGATTCACAATAAGATATCACAATTACTGGAATTCTAAGAAACTAAATTTATCACCTATTCAAGAAAAAAAAATAGGCATGACCATCAAACAGATGTCATTTTTTTTTGAGAAGTGTTAGACTTATAACCAACAATTTGCTGGTTTGAACTACAAATGTAGCTTTAATATCACAACTTAAGAGGTGGGAATTTAGAAGCTTAACTCTTGGTAGGCTTAAATAGTGGCTGGTGCATGGTCATTTGCTGCAGTTTAAAACAAGGCTTTTCTCTCTAGAGTGAGAGAGATTTAAACTGTAGCAATGGTACATCAACAGCTGTTGCCATCAGGCTCCTAGTGGAGTTTCTACAAAGGAGTACAAGTGCAACATTTAGTGAATAGTGACTTGAAAAGCTTCCTATTTATCTGCTTTAAGTTGCAAGCCACTGTGTAAACAAAAGATAAAAAACCGTCTTAAATTTAACATAAATGTGTGTAATATGTTCTGTCCATCTACAATTTTTCTTGTCTTGGAAAGTACATCTCTTTGCCCTGGAGGAACACTGGTTTGCCCAGGAAATGTGTTAAGGAATAAACTTTTAAAATATCATAGAATCATAAAATGGTTTGGGTTGAAAGGCACCTTCAAAGATCATCTAGTCCAACTCCTTTGCCATGGGCAGGGGTATAATTCACTAGATCAGGTTGCTCATGTTGGCTTGTACTTGCTATGGAGAAGTTGATGAATGTGACACGTAAAGTGTGTGTACAGATGCCCTTCTCTGACCAGAATAAGAATGAAAAAAGCTCTCTAAAATAGCAGATAAATAAAATATTATTAGCAGTATTGGCTATTCCTCTTGTCTAGTGTGTACTTTGTACATAAATATTCTCTAAATTTTACCAAAGCCCTTAGGGGTGAAGAGAGAACTTTCCTCTCTTCTACCGATTAAAAGACAACCAGTTGTCCAGTAGATGTAGTGATACGAGTCATAACTTTGACGCAGGTAGTTTTGTGGACAGCCTGGATATGCAGATGGCCCTAGCATATGATTGTGAAAGTGATGTAAATCATTTCTCATTGAATCGTAGCATCTCAAGCTGTTGCCATTTAATTGTTCAGTTTATACTAAAGTAAATGCCAGTAGAAAAATTTAGACTACTGGCATGATTATTCTGTGAGGTGCTGCTTGTTTATCAGCTGCAGATTGTTTCAACAGTTAACTTCTGTCCCAGAAGGTCACATACTGCTTCACCACCTCATTTGACATGTTTCTGTCAGTTTTGGTGTCTTCACAGTTTTTTGGTTTGTATTATTCTCTTTTATCTCTCTGACTCAAAGCCAATGAAATGTTTAAACTTCCTCCTTCATACGGAAATAATGGGTTTTTTCCTTAATCTGAGCCTCTCTGCTTTCCTAGAATGGCAGGTCAAAATAATTTCCTGACACTCTACCCAGTACATTTAGGCAGGTTTGAAAATTTCTAGTTTTTCTACAAGCTGGAAGTCATACTGTAAAGTAGGAGAAAAAAATATTAATAGTATCTTATTGCCATAGTGAAGGCAAGGTAAACAGGTTTGTTTGTGTAGACAGGTAAGTCTCCATGTTTTTTACTATGAACTAAAAATCTTATCTTTTCCAGAAAACATATGGTTGTATGCTTATCTCCCGTTCTTCTGGTTGCACTTTCTCTCTTAGAGTACGATATTCTTTTTAGATTGGGAAGGTCATATTTTCCTGTATATCTGTACCATGAATATTCTACGTATTATAATCATAATCCAGCTACACTGTAATCTATGTCTTTGTATTCAGTGACACAAAAGAATGCGTAGCTGTAAGTCACACAAGTGGACTTTCCCATTCATAAGGAATATGCTGGCTAACATGCCTTTAGTGTGCAGCAAACATAAAAGTATATGATGCAATTAATTAGGAACTAATTAGGAACATATTGGAAATATCTTTGTGACTGGTGGATTTAAATGGCAATGAAAAGATTAGCTCCTCGGTCAACCATCTTAATTTAATGACAACTGTTGCAATGGGACAGTATTAAATACACTAACAAGCATGCTTATTCAGGCTGGTAGTGTTAGAATAACGCTTTAGATGCATTTAAAGAATACAGAGCACAAGGAAATATATGTAAAAATGAAATCATATATTTGCTTTTCCATTTGACTTGTGCTGCAACAGGGATAGGCAGCACTATTGATAGTACAGTTCTGATAGCATAGTTCAGATAGCCTTTGGCTGAATTTTAGAAACAGAATTGAAGTCCATATTATTCTGTTTATAGCAATTATAGGAAAGCATTACAAAACAGAACACTACATCAGCACTTTGGTTTTGCCGTTCCATCTTTCCTCTCACAGTTCTGTCATCCCATTTGGTTTGTTTGTAGATATCTTTATTTCCAGGCTTTTGTGGACCGCTAGCTGTGCTCATCCCACTGATACCTTGAAGAATCATAGCTTTAACTAGGGAGATAGGAATTTGGTTGTGATGGGATTCATGAACTTCAGAATAAAAATGCTTAAAACTGTCATGAATCTGTTTATCAAACAAGGAAGAGGAGAGCAACATACCTTTCAGGATGTATAGTCACATCAAAAATGTTAATACAATACAAAGGAACGGGGAAAATGACAGGTCAGCAAAGAATTCAGGGTTCAGGAATGGAGGCAATTGCCAAGTCAAGCTGAACAAGGTCTTGCAAAGGATATAAAAAACCACAGAAAAATTGCTTGTCAAATAAGTAAAAGAAGAAAGTGAAAAAAGTCACTGTGCACTGGTGATTCAGTACACTTCAGAACTAAATAGCTACTTTGCCTCAGTTTTTAAACAGGAAAATGACTTTGACCGTGGGAGTAACGGTAGAGTGGACTATGAGGGCATAAGAAATTTCCATAGTTGAAATGGAAACCAATTTAGAAGTACTGATTGCTCTTTACCAAATGACCAGGAGAGTCCTTATTTCAGTTTATGACAAACCTGAGCCATAGGTCATATGGCAAGTGTTTTCAACAAATACATCAACTAAGATTTCACCGTGTCACATGAGAATAGCCTGGGTCCTTTTTATATTTAAAGAAAAGAATGGAAGTAGTATATAACTATAGGCCTAGCAATCTGACTGCACCAGTATTCAAAATTCTGAACAATTAGACATAGTAGTACAGGTAATTTAGATAAAATACAGAGGTACACCATGCGAGACTATACTGATAGTTTTATTTCCAGACAAATGTTTCAGACCTCAGGCAGACCACGGTAAAACATTCTAATACCACTATATGGACAAGTATTACTTAAAATGGAGGAGGTCAGAGTTAGTAGAAAAAACATGTAGATGTATGAGGAACTGGCTAAACAGCAAACAGCAGTGAGAAGCACCAAGAAACTAAGTATCAGACAAATGGGAGCTTAACCATTCATTTCTGACATGATTAGTCTTGGGACTATTAAAAAGGGGACCATTTCAACAAGATTTGCCAATGAGAAATGGTTAGATGGTATTATTAATACAGAAGAGAATTGAGATGCCATAGAGGAAGATCTGGAAGTAACAGAAATGATATAAAACTCAGTAATGCAAAAGGCAAGAGCTTCTGTATGGAACATGACAATTGTTATCCAGAAACATCTGAGGATCAAAAGAAAAGGAGTTGAGTAACTGATGTTGGGATATAGCAGACCACTATCTGTCAATGGCTTCAGTCATGAATAAAATGAAAATGATCAAAGAATACATCTGGAAAAATACTTTTAGCAGAAATACAAAATCATTAGTACTATCATCAGACCTCAGCAGAACAGGGTGTACAGCGCTGGCTGCCCATGTCCAGGAAGGATGAACTGGCACATGTACAGCCATGTAGGGCTTGTTCAGTCTACCAAAGCAAAGGCTGAGAGGAATTATGATCCCTATCTGTAAATACCTTAAGGGGTAAAAGTAAAAAAGAGTAAAGAGCTGTTTGAGCTCTTTAAACATTGGCAGAACACATAGATAAAAATATGGCTAGGAATAAATGTGGAACATCTCTAAACATTAGAGCACTGAAATTCTGGGAACTGTCTTACAGTCCAACTACATGTAAAATGGAGCTTGAAAAGTTTATGAAAGGGATTATGTGATGTGACTGTGATATTAAATCAGTGATGCTGAAGAGAGCTATATTCCGATAACTTCCTACCTTGACAATAGTGTGAAATGTACCTTGTGATTCTTGTTCAATTGCGTATTTCTTCTTAAGACACAAGACCCTAGTGTGAAGAAAAATAAAGAAATAACTAGAGTTTAAATTTGGAATAGAACTTCTTTCTCCATAAGAAATCCAGATTGGAATGTTGGACAATGCCAGTAGTAACAGAGTTCTGGCTGCAAAACAGTCAATTTATTGACTCATTAACAGTTCATAAAATTTAGCACATTCCTCTGTTTCTTGTCACTGGTAAACATATGCTCTGAATTTACGGTGGGATCTGCAATACCATTCCAGAAATATTAAAAAAAGTTTTGTGATCATTACAATGAATGTGTTTCAAACCACATTGGAATTCTGATCTTAAAAGAATTGCAAATTGTGTTAGACAAGTTCATATGATTCATGACCTATTGACCTCACTGAAACAATTCAGCATGCAACTCACTAAAAGCCTTCAAGAACACTTTTTTTTCTTTCCAGAATCTAAAAGCAATTTCTGATCATAAAGATAATTCTAGAGATGTGGATTAAACATACTGTTGCTCACTATAGTATATCACAAATTGAACCAGTGAAAGGGCATTCCCAGGATACTGATAAACCAATGTGATGATTATAGGTCTTTTCAGTACAAAATTGAGTTAAGACATAAACACCATTTTATCTAGTATTAAATAGGGTCTGGTATATCTGTTCCTGCCAGATTCTTATAATTTTACTCATGTTGAAAAGTGGTATTTACTTTGAGTAAGGGAATTAGCATTTGACACACAGGTTTTAAAAGTCTGTCATAAGTACATGTTGACAAAGGAGTTAATTAACGAACTGAACTCATTACTGTGATACTTCTGTTCTTTATATATATATATATATTTAGAATTCCAGTGAAATATATGAGAACGGTTCAACAATTAACACAAGAAGAAGATATACTACATAATGTGAGCTTTTACTGTCTTTTCAGCAGAAATGTATGGAAATTGTTGACCACAGAAAAAGAGAATCTCCTTTTTTCCCCACTTCTTGTGAACTTGTCTTGTTCAACTGCATGACTCCCTTTTGCAACACTCTTTGGCTGGTAGGGTCTTCAATAATTTTTAGAATAGCATTAAATGTAGCTAACAGTAGACTCCTACTTATAAAATATGTGTTATTTCCTCAGTTGGAAGTATTTATTTTGGCTGTCCAGTTTAAATTTGAGGTTAAAAAGGAAGAAGTAACACCTTTTATATGCAGACAGAAAACTAAATTATCAAACCAATTGTCCTGCAGTAGTAATTAACATATACTTTCATAGAAACTAAGCAGATTTTTTTCCCTGCAAGGCATAAAATGGCTTATTATTTTTATATGTAAAATTGGGTTGTTCAATGGACAATTAACTACAAATAGCTGCATTTGTAGAACACAGTGCATCTGATAGGGAGAAAGAAATCCTACCTCATTGGCTGCATATGATATGAGGTACTACAATTTTTGCTGCTGTTCAGTAAGTAACTTTTTACAAAAGAACATATTTCTACTTTAAGAAGTCCACCTAAGACATACAAGTAACAAAACTATCACCAAAAAAGCTGCAAAAACGAATGTAATTTTTTCAGCCTGGAGTAAAGTGGGAGTTGGCTATATAAACATGCATCTTCCATCTTGATCTTACGCGTCTCCATTCAGCTAGCTATTCTATAGGCTTTGAATAACTGAAAGCATACGCAAGCAATGAAAGAGGCAAGACCACCGTGACTGAGATTTGTTCCATAGCACACTTGCTGCTTTTGCTCAGAGTTTTCATGGGATACAGCATACTAAATATGACATTGCACACATTTGCAATCAAGATAAATATATTCTAAGCAGCTGATTCCAAGCTTAGCTTGCTCTAATTAACACTTCCTGTGTGAAATGTAATAATACAGTCCAAATTCCCTTTCGACTAATGGGAAACTTCCATAAACTGAAAAAAATGAAGCCCAGATAACATTGCCTATTCTGACCTTCTGTAATGAACCAGATATTATGTCTTCCAATAATCCCTGCAGCCAATTTCTATGATTTTTTTTTCTGATCTGATGAGATGTCCCACAGAAGAACATTCAATCTCAGTTCTAAATAACGGGGAATAACCTACATTGTTGGGTAGTAGCTGAGTGTTTGATACTGACTTTTTAACAAAGGTAGTAGAAGCTTACCACAACTTTTCTTCAGCTTCCGTGTGCAAAAATTTATAAATGAACATTGATTTTTACATTTTTGTTAAAATCTTTATATTGAAGTTTTCTAAATTATTCCCTGAGGACTTGTTATCTTAACTTCGAAATGTCTATCAAGTCTTCTCTGAATCCTTCCTAGTTAGGAGTGTAGAAAATAAAACTTGATGTAGTACTCTGCTGTCTGACACTAGATTAAACAGTTCTCTCATCCTTGATTCTGTATCTTTACAGGCATCTGTGATCTTTAGGAGTGATCATGCAACAAATGTGTCATTCTTAGATCACATATTAAAAAAAACCACCAACTCTGTAATTTCCTGCCTCTGCAGTGCTTTGATTTGCCAGTTTAACTGGTTGTTTAAGCGTAAGAATTGATCGCATAGACCACTAAGGCATTATATATGTGAGGTATCATGTTATTAGGTGGTACATAATTAAGTATTATATAACTAGATAATTAAAGTGAGAATGGTCTAACACATAATCAGACATGTAAAAACTTTTTTAATTATTTAGTTTATAGTGTTTAGATCTGTTTGATTAAAGCATAGTAGTACTGAGAATATGGCTTTGACTAAGACCTGAAATGACTGAAGCTATTAGCATATCTGACAGCATCTTGATGGTGAAATAAATCTTATTAAAATCTAATAATTGGCATTGATCCCAGCAAGTTCAATAAAGGGAGGGTGTCCAAAACACAGGTGCAGAGTAAGTCTTGGCAATGCTATTGGTACTGGTCAACAATAGGCAGTCCTACACACTAGGCATGTAATAGTGCCTAACAAATTAAATCAAGGGTATTTACCAGATCCTTCAAATATATTGCCACATATTAGTGATAGCTCCTCTTCTAAAAGTGTTTTACACAGGACAGTTCGTAATAATAAACAATTGCATGAATCCTTGTCTTGGTATCATATAACAAATAATAAGTCAGTATATGGTAATACTGTTATGTTCATTCAAACATACTGCCTGAAAAGCTACTGAGCATGTAGCTTACATCTCAGTCATTTTCCTCCCACTTTACTTTCACATCTCAGCTTGCAGCTTCCAGCCTTACATAGGCACTGTCTGGTGTTAACCATATGTAGTGTTATTACTCAAAAACTGCAGCTCTTTTATTTTGAAAAGCTGTACTGAGTTTTGAGATAAAACAAAAAATCTTTTAGAAACCAGAAATCAACTTAATTAAAGCAATCTTTTGTCTCTGCTTTGACTTTTTTAATACTGTGAAAAAAATGGAAAGAGATCCTTTCTGTGTTTTAGATTATTTCAATACCATCTTAATACCATCCATGGTACAACCAAGAGTATCTGAACAGTCTATACCTAGTACTGGTTTCTAAATAAATAAGTAAATATCTTATTATGCATCAGATGTAAACAGTTTGTTTTAACTTGTCATACTACATTTATCTGCTTTATATTATACAATAGTGTCATTCATAGCAGCAATACTAAAGAGTCAACCTTTATTGAAATTATATCTATAAACACATAGCTGAAAAACATAACAATAGAAAAAGTTGATAAGATCATATATTTAAAATTAGAGTGTAATTGTAGTTTCTATTGTCTCAGCAGACATCTAGGACTAACTTCTTTAAAGGTCTCTTTTTTACTTTTAGATCATTAGTCAGATGTCAGGCCAGTTCTCGGAATTCGTTAAAGAAGCATGACTGGCCCACAGATATTCTCCATGGAGGCAAGAGACTCTTCTGCAGCCAGGAATTGCCAGTGTTCAGGGGCACACTCTCTCTCTGCTCCCATTACAGTTACACTGGGTAAACCTGGAATAGGAGGTTCTATGGCACTTCTGAAAATATGCCTGTAAAGTAATCCAAACAAATGCAAGAACACAGACCACTACTATTTGCTGTTTGTATCCCACATCATTTTTCAAACGGTCAGCAAATCTCTTATCTCATGTAATAGGGTACATGCATAGCCAACAAAGAATTGCCTGTTACCTATACCATAACAGGCTTATTTTTAGTTCATAGCAGCAAAGGATTGATATACTTGTTCAAGCAGCATAAACCCAGCCTTTATAAAGAAATACGATCTCAGATTTCCCTCGTTTCTTTTTTTTCTTTTTGTGATTTGTGCAGTGAAAAGGACTGACTGTTCATTCAGCTTGCAAGACTCGTAAGGAAATATGTTCTATAAGTCAAGAGCTGGAAAAATGCCTTGTGGGAGAGGGTCAGTTTGTTCAAAAGAGAGAGTGAGAAAGGGGAGAAAACTTACCTGGACGTACTTTATAAACTAGTACACCTTTTGATTGGTGTTTTGTATCTTACAGTTCTTGCCCTTAAAATAAATAAAGACTAGTATTTGAAAATTATGCTAATTAATCCATTAGTATATTTAAAATAGTTTCTCAAGTAAATACTACCTTTCAGAAACTAGTCCTTTAGGGAAGTTTAATGTAAAAGTACTTTCAGACAGATAAAGTAACAAATTCAACAAGAGTCTATACAAAATGTGGCAGACCGGTATCTGAAAAGGAGAGGAGCTGGCAAGGCAAGGCAAGGCAAGAGGTGTTCATTAGCTGTTGAGTATTTTTCTTCAAAACTCAGCAGAAGTGTTTCAGGTCCTTCTGATAAACTACAAGAACACTGGCAAAGCTGCTGTTTCCTGATACCTCAAGGATCCTACTTTGGAGCTCAATATTATTACGTATCTAAAAACCACATTTCTGCTAAATTGTGTTTCACTATTAGTGAAATATCTGTTCAATTTTTTTTCCTCCTCCAAGAAACCACTGTTATCTGAAATTCATTGGTCAGACGGGCTTGAGGAAACCTACAAGGTGCTAAAACTTCCCTCAAGCTTAGCACATATTTCTAAGGACAGCTCTTACCCATTCACTGGATGCTGATATTCAGAGAAAAAAACAAACTAATAGAAAGACTAACTGCACTAGCAAGTATAGCTGAAACTAGAGCAGTGAGAGGTAACAACAGTACGCATGACAGGTTGAGTACCAAACAGGTACGACACAATCAGTGATCGTTCAAGTTGCCCATGTCTCTCTCCCATGTTTGCATCAACTGTACGCTAAACAGATCACAGAGCTAGGTGAAATTAATTATTTCTTCAAAATGTTCTTTGCCAAAACTCATCTATTCTTGAAATCATCTACAAGCAATAAAAACTGTTTGATTTTTCTACCATGCATATGTTTTTTTGTGAATTTGTATTTTTAATATAAAATCTAAGTATAAGATTAACATGTGAACATATACACTTGCCATTTTATTTTTAAAATTAATTTTTCCCCATCCTATCATTGACTTTTATACTGAAACCAGCAGAATGGATGATCCTAGAATTCTTCCACAGTTTATTTTATTTTAATACTTTTTCTTTTTTTGCTGTTACTGTGACTTTCTCAAGCTTGAAAAGTTTGGAAAAGTGCAGGTTATAAAATTAGATCACAATATAAAAAACTCTTATATACTTCCAAACCTGGGAGAGTTTTGAAAAGGCATAGGACAGGAAAAAGAGAAATTCACAAAAGTCTTGATGTTTTTATGTGAGACAAAATGTGGACAGTATTCACCTTCATTGCACTTACAGAAAAATATGAAAGTCATAGAGAAAACAGGTTTTCTGGAAAAAAAATGTTCTTCTCCAAAATGTATAGTTAAAGAAAAAGTTTATCCAAGTTAAACCAAGGAAGAAAAAAAACACCAAAAAAAAAAAACCCCAAGGGAAAAAAAAATGCTTAATCAGTTGTTCATGGTGCATAGACACAAACACTTATGCTATTGAAGGGGAAGAGCAGGGTAAAGACGGAATGAAGCTGAGATTGCTGCTCCAGAAGGCTTTACCAACTTAGGCTGCTTTGAAGTGTATGTATGTGAGTGACAGCGTTACAGGGCAGCTTTGGCTAGCAATCCTCACCCATCTTCCTTCCCTTTCCCTTTACTGCTACTTTCCTTGACCCTCTGCAATCCTGCTTAATTCACTAAAATCACAGTAAATTACTCAAACACAAAGAAAAAAAAGTTGTTTGGTTTTTTTCTCTGATTTTACTGGATTAATTTGTTCAGTGCAGGGGAAGAAGAAAGGCTGTGTAGCTAGAAGAAGGAAAGGGAGAAATTATCAGGAGTTAAGTGCTGGGATGGGGAAAGGAAGGTTGGTAGACTTCTTTCTGTAGCAAGAAGATGTTATATCAGCTCTGTGCCCTGTGGATGGTAGGCTCGAGGTGGATAAGGTGATGTGACTTAAGCTGATGTAAGAGCTTCCCATCACTGAGAAGAGATAAGCTTTCCCTGCTTGCATGATCCCCTCCTCTCCTTTCTCCTGTTTTGCTGTTGGCACTCACTGGACTTGTACATAATTGGTTCATATTGCTAAATTGGCAAAAAATTAATCCAGACTAAAAATACATGCCTTGGAGCTAGCTAAGAAAAGCCAAGGACTGCATAGTTAGGATTGTGTTCAGGGAAAACAAAGGACTGGGAAAAAGGAGGGGGATCCTTCACTTGCAGTAGTGCTAAGATGGCAGATCAGCTCAATCATAACATGTAACATCACCCTCAAAGTGACGAATGAATTCTAAATAAATAGAGACAACAAGAGATTCTCAGTTGAATAGCTCTGAGCATGTGACCATTGCATTGTGCTTTAATATGTATATTCTCGTATGTATTTTTTGTAAAACCAGTTATTCATACAGCACGAACAGTTAACTGTTCTTCAGTGTCAAAATGAAAACCAGGACACTCTCATGAAAAACCCGTTTAGACATACAAGAGATACACACAAGGATTTTAAAAATAATTTAAAACTGTATCTAAGCAGTTTGTAACTCAGTTTATGCATTTTCCCTAAAATGCAGGATTTTTTCCCCCAGCATTTTAGTCTTTTAAATGAGTTTATCATCAAGCGCAGGATAAATGTCATTAGTGTTCACTTTCAACAAAGAAGTGACTTAGTTGTTGTCTACATTCATTTAATTTATCACTCCAAGAAGAGACTGCACCACACTGATTCCTAGTAGACACAGAGCAATTCCTACATGCTAAGGAAGTGTTTTGCCCTGAAGAAATTATGTATGGCTATTTTAAAAAAAAAAAAGAAAAAAAGTTTTGATGTTTATCTTTAGAGCAGCAATCTTCATACAGAAAGGAAAACTCCTTCTGGGGTGACAGAGTAACTACTTGCTGTGAAGACGGTTCCTTTACAGTCTCCTAACTCCAGTTAGGAGAAGGGTGAGTGTCCATATGCTCTGAGAACTAACCTGAAACAGGAACTAATTATCCCACAGATCTAAAATAAAATAAAATAATTTAAAAACAGTGTCTGGGATAAAGACAAGATTCTACTTTAGTTACAGCAACAATCCTTTGAAACAACATCTGTGAATTCTCATATATTTGTTATACATTACAGCTTACTTTTTAGATCATGTGGAATGCTTTTTTTCAGGATTCTCAGAAAACACAGAGTAAAGAACAAGCAGTTGAAAAAAGTACTAGGTGTACCTCTAATGAAATCTATCAATATCACCATAGCTTTCTTAAAAATATCATTTTCACTGCTAATTTCTTTACTCTGTATGAGACGGATGTCAGACATTCTGGGGCAGCTAAAGACAGAGAGGGGATCTTTGGGGTAGTTCAAAATATGCAAATAAAACATTAGTTTGCTTTCAGTGAAATTAGGTATTTTAATTCTACTGCATTTTTAGCAGGCTAGATTTTTAAAAATTGGCCATAAGAGTATACAAGTAAAATGAAGTCTCGACAGGTTGGATCGATGGCCCAAGGCCAACTGTATGAGGTTCAACAAGGCCAAGTGTCGGGTGCTGCACTTGGGGCACAACAACCCCATGCAACGCTACAGGCTTGGGAAAGAGTGGTTGGAAAGCTGCCTGGTGGAAAAGGACCTGGGGGTGTTGATCGATGGCAGGCTGAATGAGCCAGCAGTGTGCCCAGGTGGCCAAGAAGGCCAACAGCATCTGGGCTTGTATCAAAAATAGTGTGGCCAGCAGGACTAGGGAAGTGATCATCCCCCTGTACTCAGCACTGGTGAGGCCGCACCTTGAATACTGTGTCCAGTTTTGAGGCCCGCACTACAAGAAAGACATTGAGGTGCTGGAGAGAGTCCAAAGAAGGGCAACGAAGCTGGTGAAGGGTCTGGAGAACAAGTCTTATGAGGAGCGGCTGAGGGAACTGGGGTTGTTTAACCTGGAGAAAAGGAGGTTGAGGGGAGACCTTATTGCTGTCTACAAGCCGAAAGGAGGTTGTAGCGAAGAGGGTGTTGGTCTCTTCTCCCAGGTAACAAGTGACAGGACGAGAGGAAATGGCCTCAAGTTGGTCCAGGGGAGGTTTAGATTGGATATTAGGAAAAATTTCTTCATGGAAAGGGTTATCAGGCAGTGGAACAGGCTGCCCAGGGAAGTGGTGGAGGCACCATCCCTGGAGGGATTTAAAAGACGTGTGGATGTGGCACTTAGGGACACGGTTTAGTGGTGAACTTGGCAGTGTTAGGTTAACGGTTGGACTTGATGATCTTAAAGGTCCTTTCCAACCAAAACAATTCTGTGATTCTGTGAATGAGTTTCTTCAGTATACCACAGAAAAGATTAGCCGAGGCATGCACATTTTTTTTCTTCCAGTTCAGCTGACCATGAAGATTCCGAGGAAATAACTTTTAAAATAAATGAATCGGAAAATCCAAAATCAATTTACAAGTTGTGGCTATTATTTTACCATAGCCTTGTGTATTTTAGTTTAGCCATGGTTAATTCTATTTAGGTGAGGTTTTTAAATACATACATATATACATACATACATATATATATAGACAGAGTGAGGGATAACACCACCAGTAATAGAGCTTAACTAATTTCTAGTGTAGGGATTTTTGTACATTTGTCTCAAATTTATGAGATGAACACACAGAAGATGACAATGTATTAGAGATTATGTCTCTCCATTGTCTGTGAGTGATATATTAACAGCACACTCCATTTTCATTCACAGTCTCCTTGGAACACCTCAAAGGTTACTGTAGGATCATGCAATATTAAAGTTTTCCTTCTATCCATGAATCAAAGACAGACTACACAAATTTTGTTTTTCAGGTCCATCCCACAGTCAGATGATAATATATTTATGAAATGTAAGACCTATTTTTAGCTGGATATTTCATGTTAGGTCTTAGAAATAACTAAGCACACTTAAGTTAGAGGGCAGTATTCAAACCTTTGAATCCCAAGTCACAGTTCTCCCATAACGTTTCCTTCTTGCTAAGTAGACTAATGCACAGACTTGTCTCACGTGCTAGACTAGGTTAGAAATTTACAACCAAATTTTTGATTTTTCTTCAAAAGTATGACTCAGTATAATTTAAATTCAATTACACTTTTGGTGGAAAAAGTAAAATTATTTTTGTTAAAAACTTACTCATTGCCATGATGACTAGGTTTTAATTCTTATTACAGTCAGTATTTGGACTTTACTGCTGCTTTCAGTGGGATATAACATGAGGCTTAACAATGATATCTTCCTTTTATATGAAATGGGAGTTACTGCAGTTTTGAGATATACTTCAAGGCAAGTTTTCAAGTAATGTCATGTGGCTGTAATGCTATCATCAGACTGTTAAAGGTTTTATATTTCAAAGTATTTTTTAACACGCAGTGAGTGCTTTGCTTAATACAGACTATCTTAGCCAAGAGATATTTTGATTAATTCTTTCGAGATAGTTGCTTCTTGTTGAGAACAAGATGAGCCATACCTGGTGGTGCTAGAGTTTATATCTGTTAAAACTAAATGGTTTACTTCTCTTAGTCACCTTACCAAATTACATAGACCTGTTCTTAAGTCAGCAACGTTCACCTTGAGCAAATCAGGGAGGAAAATTAGAAACCAATCTATCAGGTTTGCTCTTCAAGAGCAAAATTGGAAATTTGCCTCCTAGTATGTAGACGCCCCCCTTGGATTCTTGCTTTCTTTTGATTATTCTTTTAAAAGATGTATCCTTTCTGGAAAGGAAAAAGGAAGGAGTTAAATGAAAGCTGAAAAGAGCCGATATGAAAACAAGAGATGACTCTATTGTAGTGGAATTAATCAAACATGATGATAAGATAGACATATCTAATTTCAGAAGCTACAGAAAGAGTATCTTATCACAATTATTTCAGTGACCTCACTTTTTAACTTTCAGAGGAAATGCCTTCAGTATGCAACCTTACACTGAGGAAAAAGAGCCAAAATAAGTAGACAGAACAATATTATTGAGATTGCCAATGGATTTTTTAACAGAACTTTTTTTACAGTCTCTGCCTCTTATAAAAACCAATCCAAATCACCAGTTAGAGAAATTCTAGGCTATTTCTATTGCAAAAAAGTTGTATGTACCTACATAAATCATGTATGGCTGTGAGTCTCAGTTCAGAAACCTGTTCATAAGAGAAATGGCAGCATCATGTCCACAATTCTATATTGTACACAAGAATGCAAACATACTATTGTGCATGCTTGTATAAATAAAAATGGCTTCATAACCATTTTTATATGCAATATTCAAGGAAACAAGTTTTGACAAGAACAGAATAACAGTAGGATGTTTTATCTTGAAGTCCCTTGGTAGTCTCAACCAACCATATGGTCAACCTCCAAAGCAGTACAGTGATTCAGCTGAACTCTCCTTTTCAGCTGGGTCTCAACAGAGAAATAAAGGGAGAAAGAGAAAGAAAAAACAGCTCAGTTGTTGTAGAAAAAACAACATGTTGTTGTGGCAGTGGGATTTAATGTGGCAGTGAGTTTTAATTACTGTTTATATTACAATTTTGACGTCTATATCATTAGGAAAAAAAAGGTGAAGGTAGTGATCTACAAACAGACTCTTTGAACAGACTTTACAGTCATACCTTCTGAGGAAACAACAGAAAAAACAGAATGGTTTTATCAGCTGCTGCTGTAACCTCAGACTCGATTTTAGTGTAGAGATCTGATATTGATAAAATATTTGCTAAAATCCCTATTCTTTTCTTGCATTACTGCAAATACAAAAGAACAACATGTGGCCAATAGTTGTATCTCGTGACTTACGTTTTGTGACTTTTTTCTTCAGGGGGTGACACTGAAGCAGGTTCAATCCTTCCTGAAGTCTTCAAAGATTATATGTGATTCCTTTTCTGTGAAAATAACAAAAATAGCACTAGAAGTAGTTTCTTTTCTGATATGTCTGCTAACCCAACTTTGTGTTCCTACTTTTCCCCTGGAAAAGGAAATGCCTTTCTACTCCTGTTTATGGCAGTTCTTATTCACTACAATTTTATTCACTATTTTCTGGCCTTTGTCTTGTCTTTCTCCATCAGTAATTATTTCAGCACACATGACATAGCTTCTGACCAAGCCTAGCCATGCTGCTTAATTAATCCTGTGGTAATTCCTATTAATACCAGGTATCTTACTACTGAAAGACTTGTAATTGCACTTTTTATTTGGTCTGAAAGAAGAGTACTTAGCACTTCAAACTCCCTTTAAACAGTCTTTAATTTATTTTCTAGATCTCCAGATCAAAGACTGCATGATGGAAGTTTTCATACACTGCCAGAATAAAAATATTTAGATAGGTACCTGTTAAGAATCTTCAAAAGAAACTAATTGCTAGAAACTTAACTCGCACTGACTTGCAACACTAGTGAGGCTTCCACACAGATGCTATCAGCACTGTGAAGCACCTCTAAATAATTTTGATAAACCTGGCCTTGGAGAAACATTTTTATGCAAAGTTGTTCTGCTCTTAACATTGAATCAAATTTGATAGGTATTTTTTCATATAGACAAAATGGGAGTTAGTATACAATGTCACCAGTCCGAACACCTATAGCTACAGTAGATCATTCTTTAATATTGACAGGTATAAATTAATAGAGATTATGAATTAATGAAAAAATGGGTAACTGCTATACCAAAGCTGTTGCACACAGCACTCTACTCTTTTTCTTAAATAGTTTAGAATGTAACAGACAACCAAACTATCATCAGAGTTGAGATGTCAAACATATAGTAATGTCTCTCAAGGAAAAGAAATATAGTTGCAGTTTTAACAATAATGATTTCTCTTTAAACATTTGGAATTAAAAATAGAAAATTTCCTACTGTAAGTGCCTGAAGTGTATATGACAGCAATCCTACTGTTCAGCTTAATGAGCCTGTCAGTCCAGAATATTAAGCAGTTTTATTTAAGCTCTTAAATATGATGTAGATCCAAAATGTTAATGGTAAGGAAGAGTTTGGAAAATGTAATAAGGGACAGTTTTCCTATATAAAAAAATCTTCTAGCTATCATCTGCTATTTGCCTAGATTATGAAATGTGGTTATTAATTATTACAGCTTTGATTTCTAGGGACTAAAAGAATTCAAATACAAAATTTCCACTGTATTTTAAGATGTTTCAAGATGTTCTTATAAGAATCCAGAGGTTCTTCACATTTACCTGCTGTCACTCAGCCCTCATTTCTTTTTTTTTCTCATCTTGACACTCTTTTAAGGAGTACTTTCCTCAATTGATTGATCCACCATTGCAATTTGACTTGGCAGTCTTCTGATAAGTCACTGCTGACAAATCCAGCATTTAGCCGTTCAGATGTCCTAACCTTCCTGTTCCACCCCTGCATCTATAATCTGATTTCTGGCAAAAGAGACATCTCTGCATGTATCCGACATCCAGCTCCAGAGTCGTTGCTCCCTTCTTTTTTGTCGTGTTGGTGTATGCAGGGACGAAAAAAGCATTTCTCTACAAATATGCTGATCACTGATAGGTTCAGGCATCCACAAGATTTTAGACATATAATCCTTGGTATTTTTATGTTAAGTAGCTTAAATGTAGACACTGTGAATTGTTCATGGCTAAAAAGCAAGCTCCTCCTTAACTCAGAAGATGTTGTACCTTTCATTTGAGCAATGTAGATTTCTGGCCATTTGAAAATTAACAGATTCAATCTTGTTCTAACTGAGCATATGTTGAATCACTAACCAACTTGCAGGTCATGTGACAGAAAAATTAAATGGATTTACAGCAGAAAAAAAGAAGGAAAAAAAAATAATTCTATGTCAGGACTACTGTGAGTAAATGAGCAGCATTATCCTATGCCCCTGCAAAACCACTAAAGAACAGTGATGGATGACAATAAAGTACATCAGAATTTAAGCCAATTTTCTTTGAAATACAGATCACTTGAAAGGATCTCTACATCTCCCAGAGGAAAAATTTCCCAGGTGGCCTGCAGCATTATTTCAATGATTTGAATCAGCTGTACTATTTCTTCCAAAGGATACTGGAAAAGACTTCTAGTGTCTTTTTGTTTTGTGATGATTCAAGTCCTGTAAGCATTCATGGAAATTTCTCGAGTAAATTCTGTGCAAATTTAGATGAGAATACCTCTTTCCTTCTATTCTTCAAAATGGACTGTTTAAATATCAACAAAATAACAAATCCAGCACGCATTTTCATTATTTCATGCCACTTGCACATCTATAGGCATTACTACAGTATTTTGAATTTCATACACAGGGATATTTATCCTTTTTTACTTAAAAATTATCTTGTGGCTTTACTCTGTATATTGGCTCATTTACTTTAAATCTGATATTTTAATAGACATGTCACAGATTAAAGAGCTAGTATATATTCTTTTTTTCTTGGGAAATGATAAGAAGTTAATTTTTTACATGACTTTTTGCCAGCATCATGGAAGACACATTTCCTTTAGAAAATCTTTCAGCAGTTGATGTGGAAGTGGGATTTAATTCCTATTTATATTACAGAAGTCCATAGATACACAGTCTTGGTTACAGGATCTCCTTGTGGCAGATGCTGTTGAAACCCAATTCTTTCTTCCTTCTCAAGATAAGTACCTTCTTGGCCATGGCAGTGCAAAATACCCTATTCTTCCCAAGGTTGCCCTAGAAGGCTGAACTATTGCTGATTGTCTGGGTAAGATAAGCCTACAATGTGTTTCTCTTGTCTACAAAAAGCTGACTCTAAAATAATTTAAGCTGGGAATCAAGTAATAACTTTTGGTCACCATCAGCACAGGCAAGATTTGACCTGATGACTTAGATTGAAACATGCTGAATTCCACCATCAGCCACAGTATTGCAAGCTGTACAATGAAAAGAAGAAAAACAAAGATATTTTTTGTTGTGTGGGTACTGTGCTTTAAATGTGAGAGAGTCTTTCTAGCTGTGGCAGTAAGCACCTTTAAGGTAATTGCTATTTTGTGTTTCAGTTCAGAGACAGACATTAAAATGAGTCATTGGCTTCTGTTTCTGTGTTCTGAGCTGGCCCCTCTGCATGAACACTTCTATTGGTTTTAAAGGGACCGTATACTGGCACAGTTGCTCCCAGTATAACAAGATATGCAGCACAGAGGAAAAACATTCCCACATATTTTCCTGGTAAAAGTTTAGTGATTTTTTTATACAATTTAAGCAACTAAATCCTGTAATAGCTTTAACTTCAACATATACAAGATACAATAGTTCCTCTAGTGATTATACGGGATATTGGTGTTTACATTCATACTTATTTGTTTGTCATTTTGATTAAATGCATACTTTTAAGGAGAAGTCTTGCTCTGAGGTTTCAGTTTTTTCCTCTTCTATGTTTCTTTTCAATTTACTTTTGAAATTTATGTCAGTCCTGACCACTCTTTTAGTCTACCATGCATGGGAGAGGTATTAGCCCAAGTTCTGCTGTGGGAGCTCTCTATGCTTCAGCTGCCTTTAATAGGATCACACTTTTAAAAAATAAGTCATATACTCATATAAAAATTTAGATAGAAAACTAAATTACATCAGCAGTGAAAAATCATATGACTGAAACATCAATTCTAGTTTAAAAGCATTTCTTGAGACAATACAAAATGTAATTCTATTGCTGAAGTGAGGCAAGGCTGTTCTGGGACAAAACTAATATAGAAGTCTGACAAATATTGTTAATAATCCACTGATATGTATAACTGATGAGAACAGTGTTGACAGCACCATATTGCAAAAAAGAATCATAGCCTGATGGGAACATTACAACCCACTGGCAGAAACATGCAAAAGCCTCTAATGCTGTTAGGGTTGCCACCATAGTGATGGACCAGATTCTCAGGAGCTGACATCTTCATAAATCAGAAGCTCTGTGGTACCACAACAGGTCCTTGGTTTGACTAATATATGATTATAATTGAGGACTGTAGTACAGCAGAAATCATGCTAAGCAATAACCTACCCGTACCATTGACACTTTGGAGGCCAGAGATAACAAAGGGAACTCAGTAAGTCTGGCTGCTTCTTCTACAGAAAAGTATCTATAAAATCCAGCTAAATTCAAAAGCCATTTAAGATCAAAAAACCAATACTGTATGAGTCTACTAGAATTTTCAAGTGAATTGACTTGTTAATGACATAATAAATCTTGTTTCCTACATCATTAAATTAAACACTTCCTGTTGTAAATAATATTTGCCCACCTACAAATGGGTATCTACCTAATGGACATTTACATATGTATCTCCTTATATGAATTTCTGCCCCATTAACAACTTATGTACATATATAGTTACATATTTCCATTTTAAAAGCTGTAATTAAAGTGTAAATATTGTTGGCTAATGTAGTTGGCTGCCAATATGCACTTGTTATGGAAAATGTGACATATGTCATTTAATAAGAGAGCATAACATGTTATTTACAATATAATTATGTAGTAATATGTTGTTCAGCTTAAGACTTATTTGTGTATCGTTGTGTACAGTTATAAATGTTGTGTTGATTTTCTGATCCTCGGAAGTCAGGGTGCAGTAGCTACACTTGCTTTCATATGAATCAGTCTGATCGCGCTATGATGAAATACATTTTTCCAGTGAGAATTTCACCTTTGCATCTCTCATGTAGGTAGAGTAAGTTTTTATTTTCCTCCAGCTCTTCATTTTAAATGCTTGTTCTTTTTTTGAATGATACAATGACTACCTTATGCCCTCTGGAAACCTAAACTGTCTTTTGAAATTAAGCTTAACTTGTTACTTAATGAATGGTTTTATTTTTTGTATGTAAATTAGGGCAGAGTGCATTTTTGTTAATTTTTAATAAAAATGAATGTCTGGATAAAGGACTACATTATCAAAGGAATACACAAAATTATTCTTGAAGTCTTGTTTTATTTGTAGTTGATAGAATCACAGAATCACAGAATCACAGAATGTTAGGGATTGGAAGGGACCTCGAAAGATCATCTAGTCCAATCCCCCTGCCGGGGCAGGATTGCCTAGACCATATCACACAGGAACGCGTCCAGGCGGGTTTTGAATGTCTCCAGAGAAGGAGACTCCACAACCTGGGCAGCCTGTTCCAGTGTTCAGTCACCCTTACAGTAAAGAAGTTTTTCCTCAAATTTAAGTGGAACCTCCTGTGCTCCAGCTTGCACCCATTGCCCCTTGTCCTGTCAAGGGATGTCACTGAGAAGAGCCTGGCTCCATCCTCTTGACACTTGCCCTTTACATATTTATAAACATTAATGAGGTCACCCCTCAGTCTCCTCTTCTCTAAGCTAAAGAGAATACGTCTTTCATGTCCTTATTTACGTAGATTAGCACTTTATTCCATAATTGGTGCCTTCATCTTATTACGTAGTTGACTTTTTCTTCGTTGGACAAAGAAATGCATAACTTACACGGAGTCCTGGATATAAGAGAGGGAATAGAAGTTCCTGATGTAGCAGACAGATACACTCACCACCCTTACAAATGGGAGATGTACAGACTTACCAATATGATGAAAACATTAGTGTATAAGAGGAAATTCCTGACATGGAGAAGGCTAGCTAGATGTAGTCTGTGGAAAGACTGGAAGAGATACAGTGTGTCCTGTTGCATATAATCAACTCATGCTACAGTCTGCAATGTGGAGACAGCCATAAGCTTGATGTGCAACTTACCGCACTTGGTAGAAAGGCTATTAATTTTAGATACTGCAGGTGCAAAGGGAAGCACTTCCAATCACAAGAGAGCAAGGAATGCTCTGCTATTCCTGTAATATTCACTGTTCAGTCTACATAGGAGTCACTCAACAAAGGCTCCTAGTATTGCAACAGGAATGGCTTAAATTTGAGGAAAACCAGCAATTCTTTTATTTATAGCTTGTGTGTGCAGTTTTAAGTAATTTTATAATGGAAGTGAGTACTACTGAACACTTTAGTTCATAACTCTTTACTAGGAAACCTTGGTGTTCAGTGTCAAACACTTAAGCGTGAAAGACACTATCTTTTTTCATGGGTGGTAAAAGTACATCCATAGAACAAATAGAAAGTAGGACCTACAAAATCTTTACATGGTAACATTATATCTGTCATATAAATATTTGTGCTTATTGCCTGCTCTGAATATCAGTTAAAAATAAAAGAATCAAGTAGAATTTATTTTAGGTGAAGGTGTTTTAAAAATTGTCATGAAACTGTACCATTTTTTCTGTTAACAGTTTTTGCACATTTAATGAGATGTGGATGCAAAACCTAAATTGAGCATATGATGTATATCAAAAAACTTGCAATAATTTGATTTACCAAATATTTATCTTACCAACAGTGCAGATCATTCTTATAACTGTGATAAGCACTGTAGCTGTACTAGTAATTAAAAATAGCACAGACGTACTAACACAGTCTAGCGATGTAGGGTTCTTAGTGTTGCTTGATTGGTATTTCCGTAGGAATGCTCTGAAGACAGATGCCACAACTCAGGAACTTTCAATGTTGAAGCAGAAGGTGACCCTCTGTGCTGCAAGTAAGAACACCTGTGAGACAGAGAAAGAAACACATGCTTCCGGAACTCATGTCTCTTTTTTTTTAAACCACAAGAGTGCTTCTAGAAAAGTAGATTAGTAAAAATTGTGGTAGCCAGGGACAGCAGAAAAACTAATTTTCAGGGGCCTTTATGAGAGAACTCTAGCCACAGTGCTTACACTGTTTCTAGCAACATGTCTGCTTTTCCTGGGCTGAGTTCCTGATTTAACTCTGTGTCCGGTCTTCCTGTGGAAGACCCTATTGATTGCAGCAGGATAACAATCATGCTTCAGTATTAACAAGGATTAAAACCTATAAATTCTGTTCTCTCATGATGTATTCAATAGTCATATGACATCAGAACCCAATGACCTGGAACAGAATAGCACAGAGGAAGACAAGAGTATGTTCTTGGGGGAAGTCCATGCTCACTGTGGCATTTTTTTCCTTTTTGTTTTTGTGTTTCTGAGGCTGCCCAACATTACATGCTCTGAATTATCCTCTGGATGCACCACAGATGTGATGGCCATCACATCACATGTATATTTTTGGATATTAAAGATCTCTAGTCACTTTCATCAATTCCCTGGATGAGTAGCTCTAGTATCCAGGATAAGTTCTATACGATCCACCTCAACTCAACCTCTCCTCTTTTAGAAGATACCAAGAGGTTTTTATGGCAACCAGGAAACACAGTATATTATATACATTTGTAATACCAGAAATGGTGATGTTGGTTTAGAAGAAAAATGCTGTGAATGGTAGAGCTCACCTGAAAAGAGGGCTAGTCTTAGAACACTCATACTTTAAGCACTGGATCCGATCTTTTCTATACTAAATATATATTTTAATGCAGTTATATGTCTAGGAATCAAAGATATGAAATATCTGACTGGGGAAGCAATGAAGCCTTTACTTGTACCACTGACATACGTCTGATCTTACTGCTGTTTTACCAAATTAGTCCTCCCTCATTTGATGTCTGACCTTTGTGTGAATCAGGGCAATCTTACTGTGCCATTTGCGTGTTCTTAAGCCCCACCTCCACAACACTCTTTGAACTGAATCTTTATGTGCACCGATACTGACATGTCTTTTCCTCATCCTGCTCACACAAGTATTTCATCAGGTGGCATATTGCTCATAGCCAAACAGATAGTTGGCACATCCAGTTCGTCTGTATAGACTTTGCTGTTCAAGTAAAGAACATCTGTCCTGTTGGCCGTGTTCATAGGAGGTTACCCAAAGACCAGAGAGACGAGCACATGGTTTTTTATGCCTGTATCTGGACTGCATCTTGTAATGGAAGCAAACGATGTTCCAAGCAAACTCTGCTCATAGACCAGTGAGTCTGATCTGTGACACGTCCTGTGCTTGTAAGCCAGAACACATGTGAACCTCTACGGTAATGCTCCAGCAGATCTCTAGATGACCTTTTATTTTTAAGGGGTTTTGACCTTTTTTTGTTGCTGTTTGTACACTAGCCGAACTTAGCAGAGTTTTCTAAATTTGGGCAAACAGCACCAATACAAAAGCCAGATTCCCAATGCTCTCAGACTCTGCTAGCCATGTCGGAGGACTATTAACTCTTCTCAAAGAAAAAAAAAAATCACTGAAATACATATGGGCAAAATTTATGCTTGAAAACACTTGATTAAATTTGGCTGAAACTTTTCAAAGTTTTGCAAAGTGTTTAATAGTTGAAAAGCAGTATTCTGTGGAAATGGATGAATAAAACAGTAGCAACTATAATGCATAACCCATTGATTTCACTGAGAATGTTTGTGAGAGTCATTATACCCTTTTACAGGTACCTCTGTACCTAAGCGTTTTGAAGACTGTATGAATCTACAAAGTGTTCTGGTCTATATCGGCTATTATTAAATTTATCTTAAATTTATTTGAGAAGTAGAAAAAGAACTGTACAGTGTATAGCTATTTCCAATTTAAAACTTTGTAATAAACAAGTCAGCATTTTCACTAACACTGTGTCCTTGAAATGTCCACTACGAAGGGAAATATTCTTTAATATTTCATGTCTTGTTACACATACTGCCACCAGGTAGATGATTTATGGTTTTCTGGTTTTACCAATTCACAAGCACACTGACAGAGAATACCATTTTGATCACCTTACCCTAATGAGCCTTAATTATAGCCTTCTTCACAGGGTAGTCTTTGATGTATTAATATATATTTATCTGCAGGGCATATTGTGAGTATAAGAGGACACTGTTCCCTGATTTGCATAAAGGGGCTTTGGAGTTGTCATCTGGCTTTGTATGGAATAGCAATAATCTTCTTGGACACTTAAAAATACTACAAACACCTTCCACTGTCACGTTTGGTGACGGTAAAATATTTGTCGCTAATTACACACAAGAATCAAGTAAGAAATAGCTTGCAGACCATTTATTTGAGTACGTGTGGGCAGTGCACTGTTTGCAGAAATATTGTTTAGATCCTTTATGCGAAGAACTTATTAAAAGAATAAATCTCAGCAGGTCGAGGGAGGTGATTCTGCCCCTTTACTCTGCTCTTGTGAGATCCCACCTGGAGTACTGCGTTCAGCTCTGAGGCCCCCAACATAAGAAGGACATGGAGCTGTTGGAGCGAGTCCAGAGGAGGGCCATGAAGACGATCAGAGGGCTGGAGCACCTCTCCTATGAAGACAGGCTGAGAGAGTTGGGGCTGCTCAGCCTGGAAAAGAGAAGGCTCCAGTGAGACCTTAGAGCAGCTTTCCAATACCTGAAGGGGGCCTACAGGAAAGCTGGAGAGGGACTTTTTACAAGGGCATGTAGTGATAGGACAAGGGGTAATGGTTTTAAGCTGAAAGAGGGTAGATTTAGATTAGGTATTAGGACGAAATTCTATACTGTGAGGGTGGTGAGACACTGGAACAGGCTGCCCAGAGAAGCTGTGGCTGCCCCCTCCCTGGCAGTGTTCAAGGCCAGGTTGGATGGGGCTTTGAGCAACCTGGTCTAGTGGAAGGTGTCCCTGCCCGTGGTAAGGAGGTTGAAACTAGATGATCTTTAAGGTCCCTTCCAACCCAAACCACTCTATGACTCTATGAAGGTAAGCCCTTTCTGCTTAAATAGCCCTGCTCATCCCAGTGCATCAAAGCGTGACTCCCACGTTTTTATTCACCGGTTAATTTCTGTCTGGTATCATTGCGTTAAAACGATCCTAAACTTCAACGTCCCTTTAAAAACTAAAAAAATGCCAGCTGAATGCGCTACCGACGGGCCTGAACAGGTTCCTTTGACAAAAGTCCGTATAACACCACTTGTTTCTGGTTCGCTGGCGGAGAAAAGCCCTCTCGTTTACCGGGACAGCTCCGTGGCCCCGGGTGGCTCCGGCGTTTCCGTCACTCCCGCCGCCGCCCCAGGGCGCTCCCGCCGCCGCCGCGCTGCGCACGCGCCGCCGCCGCGGCCGTCACGCGCTCCCGCGCGCCGGGGAAGGGCGGGGGCCGCCGAGGGGCCGCACCGCCCCCCCCCGCCCCAGCCGCGCGCGGCGGGCTCCGCCGCAACAAAAGGCGACGCCGGGCGCGAGGCGGCGGCCTCTGCCCCCTGGCTGCCAGTAGGGGGCGCTCGAGCTTCACCGTGCTGCAGTCCCGCTGGCTCGCGGACGGCGCGCGGCTGCTGCGGCCGGGCTGACCGTCACCTCGGGGCCGCCGCTGGCCGCCCACCCCGCCCTGCTCTCGGTGGGTCTCTGGTTGGTCGCTCCCTGCCCTGTTCTGACACCGGTCACTTTTAAATTCCAGTTTCGCTCACGTTGCTCCTTCCTTCGGGTTCCTGGCTCTGTTTTTCCTGTGGTGGTTTGGGGTTTATTCTGCCGTTTGACAGCCTCTGTCGTGCGTGTAGGCGAGAGGGGCTGTTCTCCCTGGTTCCTCGGGGCTGACGCGGCCCCTTCTCTTGTCTCCCTTCCTCACCGCCCCCTCCGCCAGCCCCTGGGCATCGCGGTCGGTTCCGCGAAACTTTCCCGCAGACGGGAGTATCCCGAGGGGCCTGGGGGAGGGCGGGGGAGGGTGCGGGAGGGTGCTCGTTCGTGGCTTTCGGCTGAGCAAGCCCGCCAGTCCTAGAGACTTTGTAGGTCACGCGTGACCTATTTTATTTTGTTTTATTTTATTTGCCACCTTTCCTTCCTTTTCCACAGAGCGGGTGAGCAGAGAAGTCTCTGGGGAAGATCCTTTCAAGGGTCTCGCTCCCAGGTGTCTGTGTATGTGCGAGAGGGGGAAGGAATAATTAGAGAACAGTTCCATGAAATCACTTGCCGAAAAATTAGCTGCCCCTTACATGGGAAGCGGTGAGGAGCAATCATGTAAATTCTACCTATACCCAACTGTAGAGGAGAGGCGGGGGAGGCACTGCCTGCAGCGAGCCTGATTTCCAGTCCTGTGCCTGCCTTCTTACAACGCCGTCCCCATCTCCCTACCCCGCGAGGAGAGGGACGCGTGGGTGTGGAGCACAGTGGTTTAGTCCACACCCCGCAGCCTCCCTTCCCCAGGCAGCCTCGGGAGCCGCGCTCATTCTCCTCCCTCTCCTCGCCAGCCGGTGTGTCCGCGGCGGCAGGAGGCGGAGAGCGCGGGAGGGGAGAGGAGGGGAGCGGAGCGGCGGGCGCCGGGCTGCCGCGGCCGCCCGGGAGAGCTGCGGCGGCGGGAGGCCCCCGCACCCCCGGCCGCACGCACCCCCGCTGCCGCCGGTGCACGGCAGCAACACGCCGCCGCTCCCGCCCGCAGCGGCTCCGCGCTGGAGTTACTGCCCTCAAGCAGTTTCCGCTCTGGTTTTCAGTAAGGAGGGAGGTGTAGGGGACAGGGCTTTATTTTGAGGGGATGCTGAGAAAGCCGTTCCCCTCCTGTAGCACATTGCCAAGGCGTTCCTATTATGGAAGTTAAGTGAGAAACTCTGCAGCTTGAACTGATTTGGTAGAGAAAGGGGTAGGGGGAGGGCGAGAGGAAAGCAAAATAGCCAAACCAAGCCAATGGTTTTCCTGCAAAGTGCCGGGAAGTTTGTGGAGCACTTTCTAGGAATCAGGTCCTTTCTCAGAGTCTCTCCTTCTTTCCCGAAGAAAGAGCTTGCTTTTGGATTGCCATGGATCCTAAAGAGAGTCTTAGGCACGCTTGAATAATTCCTCCGCTTGGGCTGGATTGGTGGGAATTTAGGAAGGACCGTGTGTGCAAAGCAGAAGCCTTCGGAGCTCGCTCGCTGCTCTAATCTGTATGGATCTAAAAGTGTCACATTCAAGACCTTTCCCTCTGCAGCTTTTGATTTCGAGATTTCCCTTTCCACTTTAAGTAGCTGCTAGGAAACTGAAAACTTTTGGACCTACCTCTTGCTGGCTTTGGATACTTTTTTTTTGGATCTTTGTGGAATTGGTCTCGCAAGCGATCGGGATTGCTTTTAATATGTCAAAATGGGTCTGCTGACGCCCCTCCTGCTCTTTGGATTTGCTTTTTTTCAAGTCTATGGTAAGTTCGCTTATTTTAGATATGCCATTTGTGTGCAGAATTGCCCTTCATCTGAAACTGATTTGGGACAGCACATGGACGGCATTATAAGCTTTAACATTACACAGGCTTAAGTTTGTTTCTGGTATAAAAATGGTATTTCGAGATGGGGGGGAGGGGGGAGAGGGAAAATATATGTTTCCAATAAGCAGTCCTTCCCGTTTGCTAACTTAATGGAAAAGCAGTTCATGAATGGAAGAATGTCAGCTTGAGGTAGCGAGGAAAGAGTAAAAACTACCGTGCTAAATCTTTTATTTCGGGGGGGGGGGGGGGGGGGGGGGGTGGGAAGTGGGAAAGAGAAAGGCAAGGCAGGCAGTCGCTGTAACTGATATTACTTTGCCTCCTTCTATTGTTAAACTTTCCGCCGGGAGAGCCAGCTGATGAAATAAATAGGTTAGCTCTGCCTCGGCTCCAGGTGAGGCGCATTGGCCAATATCCAGAGTCCCTGAACGCCTCCCTTGGCGCTGGCGAGCAGCAGGCGGCACAGCACAGCCCCACCGCACCCCACCGCACCCACCCCGCAGCCCCCCGGGGCCGGGCAGGTGCGTTCGAGGGGGGGGCGGCGGGGGCTCCGCATCGTCTCCCCCCTCACCCCCTCGTACGGGCTTTCCGGAGGGAGTGTTGCCATGAAGCTTGGCGTGGGGGAAAGGGTGGATTTCCCCTCTCCGCCCGCACTCCCCCCTTTGGGTCTGCTCTACAGCCCTTCGTGCGGTTTTCAAGTTTAAGTAATGGATGGGGAACCATAAATTAGCATCTCGGGGAAGTGCGCCCTAGCAGGGCGGAAACTTCAGCTGCAAGGGTAAATTGTCTTTCAGAGCAGTGGCTGGCGCTGTACTGCAGCAGAGACGTTACATGCGTTACAGTAGTTGAAGCACACAATTAGGAAGCGAGCATCTGCAACAGCATACAGTTCTACATGAGTTGTGTGCTGGGATCAAATACTCGGCGGTCCTCCTAGTATGGAGGATTTGCATCTCTAAACAGCCCTTTAGACTTCAGGTGAATTTAATGCCCGGGACCCTGGCTGGCTTTGCTTGTCTGTTAGAGCAAACTTTGTTCCAGGCGGCTACTGCTTACAGCGTTTACTGTATCAGTCCTGAAGCAAGGACTCGAGGTTTATTGTTTGCAGTCACAGGCTGCTTTGGGTATTTCTCCCCCTCTTCTCATCTTCCCCCACCCCCCAGCAAGAAAGGAGGCAAAATAGACTAGAAGAGGGAGACGTTCAAGTACAGTTTTACATTGGTCGCATAATATGCTATGCAGTTTAATGTTCAGTTTGATCTACCGGTAAGAAAATTTCTGTGTAGTGTATGTACGTGCTAAACAGTAGGAAGTTTTAACTGTGAAAGGATTTAATGTAACATTTGTGTCTATCAGCATGGCCATAGTTTTGTGGGGATTTGTTTTCTGTTTGCTTTATTTTTCCTACTGTAACATATTTTGATCTTTAAGACCACCAGTATTGGAGATATCTTTGTACACAAACTGAAAACATCAGGCTGTAGAAATGTAATTATTAGTAAGTGTTTAAAATTGTGTGTAGCTGGAAGGAATACAATTAAAGTGCTCAGTGGAAGTGACAGAATGAATCAGAGGAGCTTGGTGTTACAGAATGTAATTAATGTACCAGGCTGTTTGGAGATATATGAAACAAATGCAATTAACCAGCTTGCTGGAATGACAGGAGCAAGACATAATGTATTCTGGTTTTGTCATGGGGAACACAAGTAGAACCTTTGTTCTCGTTTAGCCTTATAGGACGAGGGTGGGGAGACCAGGTGAAGCACATAGCTGATTTAGAGCTGGACCATTAGAAAAAAAATCCCAAGAAACTGCCCAGAATATATGATCCTCCCCCTTTTGTGGGAAGATATTGCAGAGACTGACAAGTTTGCCTACATTAACAACTCAAATAAATAAATAAAAAGCCTTGTGGATAGCACATCATGACCAAGTAGAGAGAAGCTGTTATTGTCGAAATGACTAACAAGCAGCTTTGAAGAAACACTGGCATGCAAGCTTGGCACCCAGTACTTCTGCCTTTTAGGAGCATAGTAATTACGATTACACCTTAGGGTGACATATACCACTAGTTGCTTTGGAAAGATATATATAAGCATTAGCACTATTTGTAATGCTTTAGTTTAAGAAAAAAAGCAAAACCCAACAGACCACTTATTAAATAAGTCCTTGGTTTGTTTTCTATGTTTGAAAGTTATTTCTTAGTACATTTCTGGTTTTGAGGGTTTTTTTGTTGTTGGGTTTGGGATTTTTTTTTTTTTGTTCTCTTGGCGTCACATCCAGACAGACAGAGACCCTGTAGCATTTGAGGCATGTTAGCCATGCTTTTCCTCGTGACATTAGTTTTGTTTTGTGATTCAAAATTGGTATTACACGGTGCAGAGTGGTGTATATCAAAATGATGATTTTTTCTTCTAAAGTTATTTTCTCTGTCCATGCATTTATGATACCTAAAAATTGCAAAGCTCAATGAAAATGGCAGAAAGCATACATACATATACATGTAATTTCTTTATTGTTATTATTGTGCTTATGATTTTCCTGTAGCCCTGCCCAGGGCTGTTCAGGGAGCAACTTAATTCTCTTTTTCTTTAACTGTCAATCTTGGTTACTGTTCTTGAAGAAACAAAGATAAAACACACACAAAAAAACCCCAAACAAAACCCCACCCCACTAGACAGAATCTGTACCATAAAAATAAAATGCTAGCTATTGGAGTTAAAACAGCTGATTATATGGTTTTTTAATAGTGTTCACTTGATTTTTCTTTCATTGCTATGTGTTGTTATCTTTCTTCCAATCATTAGTAAAGCTTGAAAGAACGAATATTAACAGAGAAGTTCACAACTGCTGTGAACACGTGTGGGTGGGTATTACCACAGAGACTAGTTTTAGTGGGCCAAACCCTGCCCTGGTAGGACTCATGCTTTCAATGAAAATTACAACCTTTTATGTCAGGGCTGGCTTTTAGCCATTGTTCCTTGAAAACTGCAAGTGTCATGCTCTTGAATGTGTGATGGTGTTAAAGATACGTGAGAATAATTCTGTAAAAGCAATGATTTATCTCTGTATTAGTATATTTCAAAAGCACTTATTTTCATAATGAAAAGTACACATCTCAAATGGTGGGGTGGCTTAAGCATTCTATCTTTCTTTTCTTTTCTTTCATTTTTTTTTTTATAATTCATTTTATTTCTTCACACCAGTGAGCTACAGATCTGTGGCCTTCTGCAGGTCTCGGTTGCCTATCAGAGAACATGGCTTACATATAAAGCTAGAGTACATTCTTCCAGTGAGTATTTGAGCTGACAGGGTCTTGATCTCTCACGTGAGTTTTGCTGTTGATGGATAACCTTTGCTTCTGTGGAATGTGTCCGTTTTAATACATTAAGAGTAAAATTCTGAAGTGGAGAGCTTGCGTTTTTGTTTCCTTTAGCTTGTTCTTCCACAGGACCCAGTTCTGCAGACCATTTAGGAGTGTGCTTCCATCACTTATCCAGAATCTCACTGAAGTTAATAAGAACTTAAACGTGTGTTCCAAGTTAATCACATACTTCAGAACTTTGCTGAGTAGGGAAGAATTTATACCCGTGATGAAACGTTTTACTGAATTACTCTTAGTATTTTGCTTGCTTTACTTCCTGTCTGGTAAGTCATTACTGCAACAACATATATTTATGTGCAAAAGACAGACAATGAGAAAATCCTGTCATTGCACTTCCAGAGATGGATATGTTTGAAAAGTAATATGATAATCTAAATAATATGTTTTGTTCTTTTGCTAATTTGGTATGCTGCAAAAGGTCTGATACCCCACAATTCTTTCAGAAAAGGCAGAATACGGGTTTTTAAACTTTTCCCTGAGTTGCACTTAGTACAATAATCCTTCCATTAGGAATTTGCTGGAATGATGAGGTTGATATTGTTTAAGGAAAGTGGGTTTTAGCACTGCAAGCTAAAGATATGTGACCTTAAAAGAAGACAAAAGGATTTAAGTAGATTTTTAAGGATGCATAAAAAGCATCGAAGAGATGCGCCAAAAAATTCAGTGAGAGGAAATGGAGGCTTTGGCTGGTCTGTCCAGTCAACTCTGTTTCCAGGAGTTGCTTTTCTATAGCAATGCTATGTAGGCTCGTAGCACTAAATTCAAGACATGCTCTGTCTGCTGCTGAACCATTTAGTGGAAATTACTAAAGGGTATGCAATGGCTTTTTAGCCATTTGCTACCCTTGAGTTGCTATTCGAATATTGATCTCAGCTAAATAGATTGCTAACAGGTTCCGTACATTCTGTTTCAGCCACCTAAGAGGAACACTGCTGTCAGGTTTTATCTGTTATCTCAGCTGGCATGGCAGAGGTTGCTCTTCCTGTGGCTGCCATCTGGCTCACCACCTCTCATACCAACCTTGTGGAGGAGTAATCATATTAACGCTGTTTTTTGCCAAGAGGCTGTGTTACTGGTGCTCTTTTCTGCATTTCTATAGAAATCGCTATTTTGTATGCAGAAGAAAGTAAGTATTCAGTTTTGCCAAATAAATGTGTTGGGTTTTTTGGTTCTGACTGAACAGACATTTCTTACATGTAACTGCTGAATTTTTACAGAACATTTATTGTTATCCAAGCTTTCTTGAACTTGTATTTTTATAGTACACATGCCTTGTATATTCCAATAAATTCCTTTGAATTTTGGTACACAGAAGGATGCAGAATCTGATCTTAAACCACTACTTCAGGGAGAGCTTTGAGGATACCTTTTATCCAGGATTGGTCACTTGGACTGTTAGTTATGAGACCTTTGAATGCAAAATAATTGCACAGAAATAAATATTTGTGGATGTAGGTTTTAGTCTTACCATCATTACTCTCACACCTGGCTTCTACTACACAGTGCAAACTGTGGACTCTCTGCCCTTGAAGTTATGTGTCCAGAATTAAGATTGAGTTGTCAGTGTTGTCCTCACCTCAGACCGTTTCCTTAACCAAATACCTGTTAATCACCTGTGGTTAACACTTTTTATTGTTATAGTGGATAATTAAACAAGGCCCCAATTAATTTAGAACCTGATTCTGCACCACTGAAACCTATAACAATTTTGCTACTGAGTCCTTTGTGTGAAAGACCTTGAAAGCCATTGATATCTTGACTTACTGTAAGTAAAAACTTGCATTTTAATTCATGTGATGGCATCATAGAATCATAGAATGGATTCGGTTGGAAGGGACCTTAAAGATCATCTAGTTCCAACCCACCTGCCACAGGCAGGGACACCTTTCCACTAGACCAGGTTGCTCAAAGCCCCATCCAACCTGGCCTTGAACACTGCCAGGGAGGGGGCAGCCACAACTTCTCTGGGCAGCCTGTTCCAGTGGCTCACCACCCTCACAGTATACAATTTCTTCCTAATATCTCATCTAAATCTCCCCTCTTTCAGTTTAAAACTGTTCCCCCTCTTCCTGTCACTACTTGCCCTTGTAAAAAGCCCCTCTCCCGCTCTCCTATAGGCCCCTTTCAGGAACTGGAAGGCTGCTCTAAGGTCTCCCCGGGGCCTTCTCTTCTCCAGGCTGGAGATCCCCAACTCTCTCAGCCTGTCTTCATAGGAGAGGTGCTCCAGCCCTCTGATCACCTTTGTTGCCCTCCTCTGGACTTGCTCCAACATCTCCATGTCCTTCTTATGTTGGGGGTCCCAGAGCTGGACGCAGTACTCCAGGTGGGGTCTCACGAGAGCAGAGCTGAAGTTGGCTTGTTGATACATCCTTCCATGGGGATAGCTTCCAAATATGAGAGGGTACAAGTGCATGTTGCTGCTTCAGTCTTGCTTACTCCTTACTTGTTCCTATAGTGCTCTCTTTACTAGTACAGAGTATCCCTTTGTAATTCGAAAGCTACTTCTTGTGCTGGGTTGTAGATGTAATGATATTCACTCCTAATATTTTTTCAAGTCAAAAGTTCATGAAGTAAGAAATGGCTTTTTAATTCCATCTCTGCAGTTTATCTTGGCTTTGCTGCCATGGAAGAGATCCAAGATGTGCTCTTAATTTTATTAAAATAATAACCTTCATCAATAAATACATGAACAACAATAGACAAACTAACCAGTAGTACCCATGTAATAACCTGCTGATACCTATATTGAGCTGCTGTGCTCTAGTGGCCAAGCCTAATTGAGATTCATCTTTGTATTATGGACAAACATGACGTGAGGATATTAATTTCAGCAATGTTCTGGCAGAAATAGCTTGTGCATATGCATTGAACTTGCAGTCTCTACCACTCCAGGCCAGCTATTTTTTTGGCTAAGCAAATTGCAAACTCATTAAACAATGGTTATTATCTGCAGATCTCTGTGAGTAAACACATACGTTTAACTGGGTTTTGAGCTTTCTGTTTATGTTCTAGGTAGATTTGCAAACATCCTTCTCTGTGCTTAGTTTCTCTTTGAGCTTAGTTGCACTACAAAACCATGTCAGTAAAAAACACATAGCTTCGTTTTGCTTAAGTGATAAAGTTACTTGTTTGTCTTGGTATTTCTACCAGGAAACAATGTATCTTTGGCTTGCTGATAACTAAAGGCCACCAACCTTCTAGTGATTCCAGTGTATGTTTTGGAACCAATTGAGATTGTGTGCATCCAGGTTCTACTGCAACCTATGCTATTTATCTGTCCTGGTTGTGGAGATACTCATTCACCTATGTGAATGATGATTGGAAGAACACAAAGTATTTTCAAATTCATTCCTCCTCATTTTCAGGTGCTCATTGAATAAGACACCATTCCAAGCTTGATTTGGGGTAACCTTAATTATATGTGATGTTTGTTTGCAGAACTACCCTTGTCAGTGGCTCTTCATTCTAGTCCTTCAGTTCCAGCAGAATGCTTCAGTCTGACTACAGTGAAAGACAGTGGCCCACCATTGTACTATTTTATACTTTGTTATAATTTACTTTTATTTTTCTCTCATCGCTTTTTCTGAGGTTAATTGGGAGAACAGTTTATTTGGCCTGATATATAGAAAAGAACTGGTAGGATGAGTGGGGATGCCAGGAGTTAAGTATGATCTAACTCATTAGAGTTTACCTGGATGATTACGCCACAATGTCTGTTGTGGCATATGGTCTTTTAGTTTGTATTTATGCACTGCCTAGATAGCTTCAGTGTAGTGTGCTAAGGCGAGAAGAGTCTCTTTGTAATATGCTTGTCATAAATGCAGATTGGACAAATATGTAAAGAATAAACGGCCAGCAGCAGGTTCACGTCTGTTAATCACTTGCCATTGATTGCAAGAGAAACCGAGTGGAAAAAATTTAACCTTTTAAAACCAAAATATCAGGTAACTAACATCAGTCAACTTGTTTCTCATTCATAGTGAATGGAAGAACTGCTCATGCCAGGGTACTAGAGGTACTTTTTTTACTACTGTGAAAATGTCAAGAGTTAAGAAGCGTTATGAGAAGTATTTTAATGCTGCATGAGCCCTGTAATCATGGTTTCTCAAGCTGTCATTCTGTGCAGTTTTCAAAGTCCGCGTGTCCTGTAGCCCAGATGACTTCATCCTGGCAAAAGCAGTGGTCAATTTTAACAGTTTATGTTCTATCCTAAAGAGAACTCTGTAACTAGGGGATGAGTGATAGCTTCTTTCGTATCAGTATTACGAAAAATTCAAATAGCATAGCAATGCTGTTGGACTAGGAGCTAGTTGGAAAAGGTATGTTTTCTTCACCTGGATTTCCTTTCCCTAGTCAACTTGATCTTCTCTGTGGGATTGTCACTCTGTAGTGGAGGCTGCAGAAAAAGAATTGGTGGGTGCATCCTCCTTCTCACTTTACAGAGATGAAATACTGTGCTCAACACATTATGTCACCTTCAGACCTGGAGATGCTTATTGGTCCTGCATGTACATGTACACTGACACTGCCCTGCTCTGACAGTTTTCTGGGGAGAGAAGTGACACTGTAAGCTGGGAGAAGGAGTGGGATAGTAGCCTGATTCCAGGTCCATGGCTTGATTGATTAAAGGACTACCCCATTTTGAAACAGGGAATGAGGGGAGAGAGGAAATAGCAGAGGAGCTGAGCTATGGAGCATGTGGCTGGGTCAGGCAGCATAGGGAATGAAAAGGGAAGCCAAAACACTACTGTCATGCTTAACATGATAGTGCTGATGCCTAATAACTTCAGGATTGTTTTATACACAGTATGTTTAGGCTTTTATCGTTGCTATGTCATTTGTATATCACTTATCCATGAAGTGAATAAACTTCTCTGTTAAATTGTTTGAATCCAGATTTGTTTGGGGTGGCTGAAAGAACATGCTAAATTGTGATTTGATGCAGTGAAGTAAGGCCTTTGCTGGCTTTAACTTGATGCACTGCAGAAGTGCTGTGATAGAGTGGCTGGATTTTTTTGTGTATATGTTTTTACGATATGTAAGAGAAATTTAGTAGACTAACTAAAATAGTTGGTTTACGTCATGGCAACAGCTATTAAACAAAGGACTTTCAGTGGAAAAAAATAACTATCAGAAATACTGCAGGCTGCATTTTACCTTTGATCTATTACATCTGTTCTGTTACCAGACTGGATTTTAAAATATAACGCTTTGATTTTAAGCTAGTCAGTGTGATGTATCTATTCAGATGTATGCCTGAATTATAAATTTCTGTGTTTTTTTTTTCTTCTGCATGAATTTGATTCATCATCTTAAACTGCGCAATGTGATGTTTGCCTAATGAGACCAGACAGCTTGTTCTGTAAGATCAAGTCTCACGGGGTAAAATCCCAGCATTTGGAATAGAGGGATCCTATGATAAAATTGTCTTTCAGTACTGTTGTCTTTAAACCTCTAAGAATAGTTCTCTGTGTGTGTACATCTAGATTTTAAAAAAAAAAAGTTTTCAGCTATGTAGCGATATAATTATATCTCTACACACTTATAATGAAAGAAAATAACTTTAGAAACTGTAAGGAATAGAATTTATGTCCCTGAAGGCAAAACCGTAAACAGTAGTAGGAACTGTTAGAACACTGAATTAAAAGAAAATGAAATGTGTGACAAGTAGACAAACAGATATTTAATTAAATATGAATCAGTGTAAACCAGAACTGTTTATTGTTATTTACTGAATCCTTTTTGACAACTGCTCAGTTTAGGATAAAATGAAAAAGAATGTATGTCTGGCTTTGTATGACCCCAAATTTCTCTGTTCTCCCCTTCAGTAGACAACATGCCTTTTTTCCCTAAGTGATTTTTGGTTGCTAGGAGAAGTGCAGAAGTCTGCCCTGCTCTTATCCAGCAGTAAAACCAAAGAGTGTATTGAGGTAAAGAGAGGGGCAAAGCACAGTATAGGCCATGAATCACAAGTTGTCTCTAATATGTCCACTTTGTTCCCACTTTTTCTTTGAAAACTTTTGTTTTTACTAATAGTGTTTCTTTCCAGCTGATCTCTCAAAGCCATTCAGAGAGTGCAAAAAATGGTGCTGTTAAGAATCCACTTAGAGGAACAAAAAAAGGAGGGGGAGACTTTGAGACTTATTCATGGGGCCACAGTGGTAGCAATGCGCAACTCAATGAATAGCTTCAGTCAGCTGCTGTTGAAACTGCGTGATTGATACCTTCTGGGTTTTGCAAGGACTGGAAAGTACACAGAAAGTCTTCATAGTGGTCCTGCCAGTTTTAATGCAAGATATTGAAGCTGTTTACAGAATCACTTGACCATCACCTCCTATAATCATCTGAAAGTGTGCTTAACCAAATGCCATTGGCTACTTTTAAACCTTTGGAGTTAAAAATGGTTCTATGTAGCTAGATATTGTAACAGGTACAAGTGATTAAACAATATTGTCTATATTAATAGACTATCGAAATCACTAGACTTAGGGCAGATTTCACTTGAAATTGATTGCAGGATGAATGTATAGACAATATGTTCTTTCCTTAAGTGTTTAATGAAACCTAGCCTTAAGAGCTGTCTTAAAACAATGATTATATCTCTCAAGAAAGATTGCTGAAGAGGTCATGTGTGTGATTCCCATTGATGAGGAAATAGAACATGTGACTGCAGAGAACTGTGATTTGTGCTGTAGTAACAGATGACTGCCTGTGAACAGAGCAGGCCTCTGTATCATTCCTTAACAGGAATAACTGGTGAATGGCTAAGGGTCTCATTACCAATTTAGAATATCTTGACTCAATTTAGCGTCATGCAGATAATAGAGAAATTCAATGACAATATAATTGGAAAAATAGTGCATCAACTTGTACCGATTTGTTATTCCCATTTGAACAAAATAAGTTTCACTCATATTTCTGAGGGTATTGGGTGACCTGGCAATACTGGATTCAGTCCCAGTGTAATTTAATGGAATTTGTGTCTGTTTAAGTCAGGGCTGAATTTGCCCCTGGGGAAGGATGAAGATAGAGGAGTTGTAAGTTAAATTACAGGGAGCTGGCTCTATCTTACAGTCTGCTCACAAGGGTGGGAGTGTGTTTGTGGTTCTTCTGTGTGTGGTAGGTTTTTTTCTTTTTCTTCCTGGTCCACACAGACTTTAGGAGTAATTTAAATACCATTTACGATACGACAGAGTTTTCAGTTACTTCCCTGAAAGCTCCAAGTGCCGATACCAAAGATTTTCTTTCATAAATGAGGATGTTGCCTCAGTCAATCTTCAGTGTTAGTCCAAAAGTGATGTTGTCTTTCTTCTTCCTGCTGAGAACTGCGTGAGAAAACAGACATGTTTTTATCACTGCATGTGGATATTGGTTAGCAAAATTGGATTAACTGTTAATTTGTTAATATAAAGAATGTGCCCAGTAGCACTCAAGAACTCCATGACAGAAGGGAGAATGAGATCTGGTCTCTAAGAACACAGTTGATGGTGGGAGAGGTGTGCTAGTGTTAACGGTGAAAGAAGGGGTACCTTGAACTGATGTTGCTGCTGCAAATCTTTACCTGGCATTTAAAACAAGGCAACTTTTGAGGACCAGGAGGATGAGAATGGTAGAATCACAGACCATGAATCTGTTGTTCAGTAAGAATTTTCCTTCCTGTTACTCGTTAGTCCTGTCGCACTGCATTATGAAAGAGAGGAGGCAGAGCGTGATTCAGCACTGCTGGGTTTGGGACAGGGGCTAGGGGGGAGCAGACACTAGTATGGTGAAACACTGAGCCATGCCTGTCCTTCCTGATCTTTTCCCTCTGTCCTCAGCTATGTGTTTCTGGAAGTCTAAATATGCTAAGGAAGAAGTCAGGAAAGAAGTGGTAGCTCAGGACCTGGGCCTGTCCCAAACTGTTGGAAGCCTATTGTTGCATTGGTGACATTCAGCTGTCTGACATTCCTGTTCTTGCATTTCCCTCTTCATTCAACTTAGCATGCCAAATGAAGCATCGCTTCTTCTGAGAACTTATCTCTTCCTCACAGCCTGATTCATTTGTGGAACAAACTTCTTTCAGATTAAGCAGTATACATCTATTTAAGTAAGGACAAGCTATAGCTACAATATTGAAGTGGAGAAGTAAGGAATGAAGGCAAGTTTACATACACTTTTGCTGTCGCATGATATAGAACAAATCTATGGCCATTCCTTATTCTTTATGTCTTTCTCCCTTCCTGTTAAATCTATTTCCTAGATTTTTGCTATAATGAAAGGTGTGTGTAGCTTGCTTGGCAAGTTTCAAATAAGAAGTCTCCTCACTGTTGATGCTTTACAAAATTCTAGAACATTTTCCTCTGCATAGGCCAGAAAATGAGAGATGCCTTAGCTTTCTACACAGATATCACTGGAGTTGAAACTTCTAGATTTGTTCTAGGCTATGGAGAAAAATATGCTTTTGTGTTTACAGATTTTTGTCCCTTGTGCTGCTTGTCTGCTACTCCTGTCCATGTTCCATGTTTCATTCATGTAGCTTGGCTCCTTATATTTCATAGTTGAAGACTTTCTTCTGTCTTATTTTCTTGTCAATTGTTTCTTTTCCAGCTTTTTTCTGTTCATCTTGTTCTCCTCCTGTTGGTTTAGGTTGCTGTTTTCTAACCATGTTGCTTGAATATGAAGAAAGAAAGGACTGAAATAACATGAAAAGTTGGGGGGAAGGCGGTGTTTGTGATGGAGGAACAGTTACAAGAAGCTTTGTTCTTTGGCAGGATTACTTGGTGAATTCTGTGTGCACAGATAATGGTCTGTGGAGGCAGAATCTTCTGCCAGCCCTAACAAGTGCCTTGAGTAAATTAAAAAAGAAAAAAAAAAGTTTACAGGTGTAAGCCAGATTTTGTGTGAAGTTGGAAGGAGGTACGTTCCTGAACGTTTAACCATGTCTCAAGCCTACCTTTTAGTTTTGAAGCACATAAATCTCTACTCTGTCATGGAGAATCCTCTTTCAGTCTAGAGAGGATTAGAGATAAATATGTTTGTAAGTGATTTGTTAGGTTTCCTATTCTTACAAATAGTTAAACTTTATCCATTTATAAAGTATCCACACATAGACGAGCGATCAACTTTAAATATCTAAGCTGATTTTTAAATGTTCTACAAAGTTATAAACAGACAACTAATATTAAAAGGCAAAAGATACTAACTAGGTAGGCATAAACTGAATAGTAATGGCATTCAAGGAAATTATTGTACTGATACTACTGTTGAAATAATTGATATTATTTGAAGGCTTAATTTCTGTTATGTGTGTATAATCTACACATGACATGTATACGATGTTATACATAATACAATATATACTATACAATGCATTTTGTAAGAGAACTCTCTTAACTTACTGGGCAAGCTGGATGAAACACTTTCTGGGTGAAAGTTTAAGTTGTTTTTTTTTTTTTCTAATTCACAGTTGATCTTAGATGTGTTGAAGAACAAATGTTATTTTTTGTGGTGGATATGACTTGTATATGAAGTACTTACTCAACAGAAGATGCTGGGAATTGTGTCATCTGCATCAGTGGGGCCACAGTTTTGGTTTTGGAGTGTTTGGCAATGTGGGAGGCTAATTCAGAGAAGGATTTTTTTGTTTGTTTGCTTTTTTTTTTTTATAATTACACAAAGCTTAAGAGATCGACTTAAAATTAAACATAGAGCTGTAATCAGTAGGTTAATGGATGCGAGAAGCTTCACCTGTGCTCTGTTAGACAGCTAGTGGGAAGCCAAGATAATGATGCACAACACATCTAGTAAGCAGTGTAGTGAGCAGTTTGAGAAAGAAGGCTGTAACACTATGCAAACTACATTGTTTCATGTTCAAATGAAGGCTGGCTGTTGACTTATGGAGAGCACCTTTAGGTGTATCTGCCCTGAGGACTACAACTTTCACTATTAGTGAAGCCACAAATCTATTTTAAAACAAATTTCTAATTAATTTGCAAAGTAGAAAGGCAGATACGTTATTTGGCATCAAATTTCTTCCATTCCTCTTAGCATTTGTGACCAGGTGTCTTACTAGGCCACTTGGTATTTCCGGAGCAGTGATGAGGATGAAATAAATTCTGGCACTCTTTGGATAAAGAATGATACAGAAGTTACCGTTCATTTGAAGGGGGTGGAGAATAACTGCATGCAAGTCCTGGTCGCTTCTGCTATCTGCAGTGGTACTTTTGGCATCTTTTGAGATAGTCTCAGCATGTACTTTAAGGGCCCAAATCTGTGTTTTACCATATATACTATCATCAAAGTCTAGGCCAGGCTTTGTTAAATGCTATGTCATGTTAATCCCATGGTATTCCTGTTAATGTAGTGTGCAGGTATTTTTGTCCTACAGGAAGTCACCAAGAATGCTTAATGAGAATGGGGCAGTGCCTCCTGGGCTTGTCTTCTAACTGGAGTGAAGGAATAATTTTTGACCACCTGATATGTTTTGCTATCATGCCCAGGTAGGCAGAGAGGGAAAAGGGTGGCGCATGAAGAAGCAGATTTAGAGCCATGGCTCAGCATGCTTCTTGTGTATTGCTTGCACTGTGAAACTTGCTGCTGCAGAAACTGCAGATGGAGAATATTTTAGCAACAACTAGAATAAAGCACAGTGTTTTTTATGCCAATTCAGGATTCGGGCTGTTGGGGGAAAGAATTCTAAGGTCATTTTTAGAGGAAGATGGATTCCTGAGAGTTTGAAACTTCTGAAGAAAGATATCCATGCAGTCATAGATTCAATATATCTACCTGTTTGGTTTTTTTTTTTTCCCAGTGCCTTTGGAAATTAATTTCCTCGGGCGCCAGACTTTTGTTTAACACTTTGAACAGACAGGCAGCATTCTCACATCTAACAAGTGTGATATATTAAGCTGGGGAGAGAAAATGTAGAGAAGGTTAATTTTAATATGAACTTGGCTGGAGGCATGCTACCTCATGAATCACTAATGCCACATCCTGCAGTGTTATGAGTGCTAGTGGTCTCCTGTCCAAATAAAATTCTTGTCCAGCTTCCTTCATTTACGAGTCGCACAGGGTCATAATTCTTACATCTACTTTTGAAGGAAGATAGGTTACAAGTTGGACTAGCTGAGATGGAGCTTTTTGAACAAGTTTCTTTGCAAGTGAGACTTCAGTGGAGAAATTGAATCATAGAAGAGAATAGTGCTATGCAGGAGCAAAAATGTTCAGCCTGTGCACTGAGTACCTGGAGAGGAAATAGATTCTTTAATATTCTATGCTGAATGTTCAGAAGGCTTTTCAAATTGTAGTTTGTTTGCATGTATTAAAACTTCTTTTATAACTTGGTATGAATTGGTTGCATATGCATGTGATATAAATAAAACCTAACTGGATGTTGTAAGCCAAAGAAATAAATAAGCCAGTGATTCTATTGCATATATTTTTGGTACAACTCTCTTGGAGAACTATAAATAGATATTGCTTATTGCTTTTGCTTGCTTTTATTTTTGCTTTAAATGGCAAATAAAACTGTTGTTAACAGACCTTAAAATCACTTGGACGATATTTACTTAGATCGTTTTGAGGAAAAGAATGAATTTCCTTGTTAAAATATTTGTTAATAGTGTCTGAGTGTTGGGACATGTAGATAAATTGTCAGTAAAAATGACTAAATATTTTTCTTTCATGTTTTCAAGAACGAAATTATGTAGAGGGTTTATAAAAACTTCCCAAGCGCTTATACTATGAGTTATGTTTTGTGGGAAAAGCTAGATCCAAGACGTAAAAAAAAGAAAAAAAGACTAAAAATCAGAGTAGCAGTTTCGGTAAGTATCGATTGGCCTAAAAGAGAAGTTAAGGAAACACAGTAGAAAAATAAATACCCACCTCCCAGATGTATCATTACCATCTTTTGCTCCTTTCCAAATATGTCAAAATCAGCAAAAATATTGCTACAGTTTCAGTAATATCTTCTTTAAAAGTAGGTCTTGCTGGCTTTGGTTTTTTTTGCTAGTAGTGGAAGGGCTTTTGCTTTGTCAGGGTTTTTGGAGGCTTTACTCACTGCCAGTAGATATGGCAAAAATAGGACAGGAGATCAGTCCACTAAAGTGTTTGGGTGTTCACAGAACATATACCTAATATAATGTAAATGTCACTGGCTCTTGTTCTGCTTCCCCCTCATGGGGGAAAATCAATACATATGCTTCAGAATACTTCCCTTGACAAAATGAGATGGACAATGATGATAGATCAGGCTAACTGTCTGGCAGCATGCCTGTCTTTGACAAATCAAATATTTGGAACTTTTAGAGAAATATTGTTGTTAAAACATAAGATTCCTGCCATCTGGCACTTCTTGCTCACTTTAGTGAGATGCTTTGGAGGTGAGTGAGAAGTGCTTCTTAAGAAGTTCAATATGACAGAATTCAGAATATTGAGACCTGGTGATTTTTTTAGTTAATAAAAGTAGCAAGGGGGTGCAGAACAGTTGCTGATTTCTCGTGCTATAGAGTTTTAACTTTTGGTTGCACAAGCGAAGAGATTCACAGTGTACCTCGAAATCTATAGTTATGTTTATTGTTAATCTTTCAAGTGGTCTGAGCAGTTGCACTAGCCTTGCAATAGAAGCTGCAGAATACCCACAAACTAGATAATAGGAAGGATTAATGAAAAAATAATTCTGCTAAGTTAAGCTTCATCTCAGCCTAGGTGTAACTAGGTATATAAAGCTTCTCCTTTCAAGCAAATCAATTATTTATTTATTTATTTCCAACCCGGATTTTGCAGTTAAAGTGCAATTTCATACTTACAGCTCCGAATAATACAGGCAAAACAAGTAAACCGCCTCAGAGAATAGATTTCAAAATCCCTTTAAAAAAATATCGTGAGTATTCCATGGCTGCAAATAATCAATCTTTGATTTTGTTAAAAACTTATATTGAATGGAATGGAGTTTAACAAGTCTTAATTGCACTTCTGAGAGCTGTTACATAGCCGAGACAAAGAATCTTTTGGGCCACAGATAAACTAGACACTTGAACAATACAAAAATGAAAATTCTCGTTTTTTTTTTTTATATTGAGAATTAGAGGGTGCAAGTCTTGACATTTTCTAGCAAAACTAGACTCATGTGCCTAGGCACATGAATGCAGCCTGTTCACTTGCTGGACACTAACATATAGTTAAAACACATTGTTATTATTATTATTATTAAATAATAATATTATTATTAGAACATATTGTTAAAACACAAAGTACTAGAAAAGAATTGGTGTTGTATCTCAAAACCAGCACTGAAAATACCAAATAAAAGATAAATCTTGACTCTGCTTGCACTCCATTCATTGAAAGACCCCTGAGGATGAAAGTATAGGTGAGTATTAGATGACATTAATCTATGTTCTCCATGAACTGTTGGGTCCCCAGTTATGATAAAATACTGATAAATCTACTTAAGTTGGTTTATTACAGCCCATATATTGATGACATACCTTAGGATTTAATAGGCTAATACTGCTCTAGACATATCTTGTCAAATTAATTTGTTTGTGCAAAGATTGATAGACAGTGAATTACGGCAGCTCTTGTATAGTGAGAGGTTGCCGTACATGAAGAAGGCACTTGTTCACTTCTGCATTGAAGTAAGTTTATGATGGCTGTGTGACACAAGACGTGTCAGACTTTGACCCCTTTTGCATTCTTCTTAATTAGTAGCTCTTAGGCAAAACCATGAGGAATATTGTGAGCTCTAAACTAACAGATCTGTGTGATGTTCTTGCACTGTGTTTGCCTGATGGCTGAATGACACACTGGTGGGTTTGAGACAGCACAAATTCTGGTTTCATAAATTTGAGGTGATTTTTGAGCCTTTAAATTATGGAGAACTCTTGTCTGTTGGAATATTCTTTTGAGGAAATATTTTAATTCATTCACTAATCTATGTTCCTTCATTTATTATTTTATTCTAATGTGTGTGTTTCAGAATGCCTTTCAATTCAAGCCGCACTTGAGCGAGTGGAAATCCAATGTTGCTTATTAGTGTTATTTGTAAGCTAGAAGTGATCTCCTAATTTGTGGAATTTCAATCAATTATCATGTCTCGTATTCATTAGGTTTTGTTATTTTAGGGCAACTGGTCGTCTTTTCAAACCTTAAATAGGACTGTTGAAACTTAGACGCTGATCAAGTGGCACTAACCCTTTCTTTTTTTATACATGACATGGAAGGCACACAGCTTTGGGGGTAGAAATGTAGTCAGAAAGATATTATTTTAAACAAGAAAAAGAGAGGTTTATATTTATTGTAAATAAGAGGTATGTGTGGATTGTTGGATGAAGTGGTGGCCTTTCACTTCCAAGGCAACAGTTAATCCCTAGATCCTAAGTTAATTGAGATAAATGGTTTTAGCTTTGTCCCTGGTGTAAAGTAGTCCATATTACAAAATCACCTTACATCTGTTTTTGCAAACTTGGCATAATTGGCATTCTCTTAGGACTGAATTGGCATTGAAAGGGAACTATTTCTTATTGCTTAGTAAAGTGTTCCCTCTAGGTCAGAGTAAATGTCATTGTTGGGTCTGTGAAGGAAATCTGCTTCTGTTAATAATCCATAGCTGAAAGATTTGTCAAAAATATTTTAAGTGCTACAGCTGTTCTTTTTAAATAAAAAAAAAAAACAACCCCAAAAAACCCCCAAAAAACCACAACAAATTCAGAGTAAAGAAAGTAAAGCAGTATGAGACAGGGACCTTATTTTCTTACATCCGGTAGGAATTCAAATCCTCAGCAACATTAAAATTGCCTAACTTGTTATTTGCTCATGACAGGTAGCCTAACACTTCAATGACGGTTTTTTGAACTTTATGAAAGATGGACATAGAATCATAGAATGGTTTGGGTTGGAAGAGACCTTAAAGATCATCTTGTTCCAACTCCCCTGCCATGGACAGGGACACCTTCCACTAGACCACGTTGCTCAGAGCCCCATCCAGCCTGGCCTTGAACACTTCCAAGGAGGGGGCATCCACAGCTTCTCTGGGCAACCCCCTTCCAGTGTCTCACCACCCTCACAGTAAACAATTTCTTCCTGATATCTAGTCTGATCTCTCCTCTTTCAGTTGAAAACCATTACCTCTTGTCCTATCACTACATGCCCTTGTGAAGTCCCTTTCCAGCTTTCCTGTAGGCCCTCTTCAGGTACTGGAAGGTTGCTATAAGGTCTCCCCAGAGCCTTCTCTTTTCCAGGCTGAAAAGCCCCAACTCTTTCATCCTCTCTTCATAGGAGAGGTGCTCCAGCCCTCTGATCATCTTCATGGTCCTCCTCTGGACTTTTTCCAACAGCTGCATGTCCTTCTTATGCTGGGGGCCCCAGAGCTGGATGCAGTACTCCAGGTGGGGTCTCACAAGAGCAGAATAGAGGGGCAGAATCACCTCCCTCGCCCTGCTGGCCACGCTGCTTTTGATGCAGCCCAGGATACGGTTGGCCTTCTGTGCTGCAAGGTCACGTTGAGCTTTTCATCAACCATCACCCCCAAGTCCTTCTCTCAGGGCTGCTCTCAGTCCATTCTCCGCTCATTCCTGTTTGGGATTGCCCCGACCCATGTGCAGAACCTTGCACTTGGCCTTGTTGAACTTCATGCTAGTTGCACAGGCCCACCTCACAATCCTGTCAAGGTCCCTCTGGATGGCATCCCTTACCTCCAGCTTGTCAACTGTACCACACAGCTTGGTGTCGTCAGCAACCTTGCTGAGGTTGCACTCAATCCCACTGTCCATGCTGCTGACAAAGATGTCAAACAGTGCTGGTCCCAGTACAGACCCCTGAGGGACACCACTTGTCACTGATCTCCATGTGGACATTGAGCCATTGACCACAACTCTTTGAGTGTGACCATCCAGCCAATTCCTTATCTACCAGGTGATCCATCCATCAAGTCCATGTCTCTCCAATTTAGAGACAAGGATGTCGTGCGGGACATTGTCAAATGCTTTGCACAAGTCCTGGTAGATGATGTCAGTTGCTCTTCCCTTATCTACCAACGCTGTAACCCCGTCACAGAAGGCCACCAAATTTGTCAGGCACTATTTACCCTTAGTGAAGCCATGTTGGCTGACAGCAATCGTCTCCTTGTTTTCCATGTGCCTTAGCATAGTTTCCAGGAGGATCTGCTCCATGATCTTGCTGCGCATAGATGTGAGACTGACTGGCCTCTAGTTCCCTGGATGTGGAAAGAAATATAAATTAATGTAGAATACATTACTATTTAGTAAGGACTAGATTGAACTTGGGTGAAGAAAAGCATTTTCTTCCACACTTTGCCTGGAGGATCTCTAGGAATGGCAATTTATTCTCTTTTCTTTTATTGTGAGGGTAGTGAGACACTGGAAGGGGTTGCCCAGAGAAGTTGTGGATGTCCCCTCCCTGGAAGTGTTCAAGGCCAGGTTGGATGGGGCTTTGAGCAACCTGATCTAGTGGAAGCTATCTCTGCCGATGGCAGAGGGGTTGCAACTAGATGATCTTTAAGGTCCTTTCCAGCTCAAACCGTGCTATGATTCTGTGGTTCTATTCCATGTGGCACTTAACAACAAGGTTTAGTGGTAGACTTGGCAGTGTTAGGTTTACAGTTGGACTTGATGATCTTAAAAGTCGTTTCCAACCTAAATGATTCTATGATTCTATCCTTCCTTCAAGGGAAAAGCAATAGGTATGGTACTTCTGTTGTCTGGAGAGTTTTCATTTGTTTGGTTTTGTGCTCATGCTCTTATGTCTGCTGGACTGGAGCTTTGGAGCTGGAGTCCTGTACCTCACTTTTGTAGCTGGCAGAAGATCTGGAGGGGTGAAGGATTGAATGTGCAACTTTTAATGAGTGCCTCAGTTTTAACCCCTAGTATGAACTGAAGTATTGGAAAGTGATGAAGGAAGCTGCGTCTGCATTTTGACCAACGTATTCTGTTTTGTGTTATCCAAGGTAGTGTTCCAGATGAGGGCTTAGTGTCCTAAGTGCTGTCTTAGCACAGATGGAGAACGTGCTTTCCTGAAATATTTAGATTTAGACAAGAAAAAGATCTCAAAAAGCATGTATGCAGGACAGGAATTGGGGAAAAATGTCCAGGTAGACAATGGGTCATAGTCATTGAGTTCTGTTTGTTCTCTTCTGGTACCAAGAAAAGAAGCAACTTCAAAATGAAACAGTGTCAGGTTGCATATATTTATATACATCTCTTAGCTAATTTAGGAACAGTTTTCTTAAATTCAGGGAAGACTACAGTATTTTTTTCGTGCTAATTTGCTTATATTCCTGTTTGAAAGCAGAACGCACATCTTATTTGTTTTGTGTATAAAAAATAATAGGTTTTGAAAATTTATTTGTAAAAAGTCTCTAGTTTATTGTATGTCTTTTTCTATTAAGAACTTGAAAAATACTTTACATAGTAGTGTTCGTCTGTTTACTTTATAAAAATGAACCATGCATTTACACAGAAATCAAAGAAACTGCCTCATATGTGTCATAGCATTATTTTATATAACAAGTTAACATAGATGTCTTGAATATGAGTAAAGTTTGGCCTACCTGTTAGTGTTACATATTACATCAAATTTAATTATGTGTTTGAAAGCGTGCACCTTTTGTTTCAATAACAGATGTCTGGGTGAATAGGAGGGGAGGAGAGAGGACAGGGAAGAAAAAAAACCCTTTTCTCCAGTTGTCATTGTTATACTCTCGAAAAAAACATGGAATAAACCATCTTCTTGTATGATTCATGCTAGCTAGTTACTGTGATTTCTAGTGATAGTAGATGATAGATTCTTAGATGAGCAGTTTTAATGAAACATGCATCTCATGTAGTCTTTTACTGTATCATGTGTAGAACTTATTGGCAGGAATGGCAGATGTGAGCTGTTCTAAGCCTTAAGTAGCTAAAAGGGATTAACTTTACACAGAGGATTTACTAATGAAGACATCACACTTAGACACACAGAAGGAAAGTGAATTGTTGATCAAGAAATCATTCTGTCTGTCCTAAATGCTTTCATTTTTTTTATGCTACTTATAAATGTAGCATATTGTATAAATGTAAATGGATAGTATTCTCATATTTTGTCTTCATGCTTTTATAGTAGTTTCACAGTATCTGGCAGTCAGGGTAAGATACAATCTATGGACAGATAGACATGACAGTCAAACTGTAGACTGCGATGGCGACCTGTGTAGTATTTGTTCTTCTAATAGTTCGTTTTCATATGCTTAGGGGTAGATCCTACTACTTGACCCAGTAAATAATTGGTTTTCAAAGGGATGATGCAGGTAATTCTAATCTGCTCTGGGATTTGTTTAAAAAAAAAAACACAACAAAAAAAAAACAAAAACAAAAAAACACAAACAGGGGAAAAAAAATGAAAAAAATTTTTTTTTTGGATACTGCTGCTTTGCTTCTATTCTGTAAACAACCATTAGCTTCATAGCTGGAGACCAGGTGAGTATCAAGAAGGTTTAAAAAGCGAACAAAAAATCAAAGCCCAAATAAGAAAAGTTTCTCTACTGAAATGTAGGAAGACCTGGGGACAACAACTGATTTCATGGTCAGTCTCTGAATGCTGACTGGTGTGATTATTAGTGGACAAGGGCAGGAGGAGGTGCACATGGCCGGGTAATCTCCTTTATTAAAACATTTTTTTCCTGAAAGACTTGTGATCTTGTCAGAACACTTTAACTTTGTAGGCAGAGATCAAGCAGGTATCAAAAAGTTAAGAAACATGCCTGTTGCCTCTGATTCCTTCCCTTGCTTTCTTATCATATCAACTGCAGGTTCTGTAACAAGACAAACCACCTTGATCTGTATTTCAAATGCATCTTTGCTGCAAAGGGTTGAAGCAGATTTTAAGGTATTTTAGATTCACCATCCCAAGTCAAGCAGTCCGGGTTTTGGCTAATAGAGCATGAGGTAGCTTTTTGTGGTCTTTAAAATATACTGTTGTTAATACTTGTTTTAATATATGTTTATACATATGCACATCCACATATAAAACTGTAATTATTAAATGAGGTGTTGTAATATAGGTGTTCTATTTTACTTGTAGAGAAATATAAAGATGTTATTTGTAACAAAGAATACTGTTTTCATTGGATCCAATATAAAAGTGAATAGTCATTTAAGAAGTAGTTTTCAAATAAGGAACGGTAAAGCTATTGCTCTGACAACCAGAGTATGATCTTTAAAACCATGTAAGCTACTAAGAACTAGTCAGAGTGTATGTCATTCAAAAGGCAGTTTATTCTAGCTTTCCAGTATATACTGGGTATATACTGTGACTGTGGTCTCACAAATTATTAATGCTGTTCTTATACAAAGCATATAGAAAAGTACATGTAATATGCATTTATTTTATAGATTATTACTATAGATTATTTCTCTTCTAGATTATTGCTATTACTTCAAATTAATGAATCTTCTCAGCCGTTATTATATATGATTAAGTTTTTAAAAAAAATCATTAAGGTGTAGCTGGGTCACACCAAGCTATCGCCTTGTCTTTTGTCTCATGGTATATAAACAATGCACTTTGGAAAGGAAAAAATGGGATACGCAGTTTGTGAATCATTCCCAACTTCTACGTATTTGTGGCTTATTGAGTTTCTGAGGTGCTGTCTTTGCAGTTGACTTTTTTGTGCATTTAGCCAGATGTTTGTTTTTGTTTAACCCAACACTTATTTGCCCTTTGCTTTTTGAGGTCTTTCTGAGTAGAAGTAACAAAATCATTCCAGCAAACCATTTCCTGTAGTGTTGGCTGATATCTATCTACAGATCAGTTCTCTTGCCCAGTGTTATTAAAGAGTACTGACAGAACTGAGGGAATCGCTATAGGCGTGTTTTTCTCTTGCTACAGTCAAATGAAAGAATATTAAATAACAAACATAGGCTTGGCACCTGTTGAGCAGGGCACTAAAATAAGTTTTAAAATGCAGACAGTGCTGAAGTTTTTGCACCACTGTAGTGATTCTGCCTGCAAGGTTAGTGATATAATCATTTGAGGTTGTTGCATTTGATATTGATGTTAACCTTTAGGATAGCTGATACACTGACTTTCTTCCGGCAGGCATCATTAATAGGAAGCTCTGTGCTGTCCTGAATAATCTTCCTCACAATTAGCAGCATTGATCTTGTAGGTGCAGAAGCAGCTGAAGTTCCTTGAGGCAATCAGTGAATGAAACTGGTTGAAACTCACACTGAACTGCAAGCTGATTGTTCCCATTTGATCATTAGAGCAATCACTTTTTTTCTAGTCCTTTTTTGTTGATTCTTGAAAGCAGTTTATTCCTCATGCTTAGATATATTTCTCACTCACACTTCCAAGGCAAGAAGTGAAAGCCTGGATTCACCAAGCTGTTCTCGCTAAGACCAGTTCTACTTGGTATAAGTCATTCTGGATGTGCAGATAATCTGTAAATTACTTTCACACAGAGATGCAGTGTTCTGATACCTCAAATGTAATGAAAGCTGTGGGTTTTTTTGTTGGGGGGCGGAGGGGAGGAGGTTGAAATAATTTCTAGTTGAAAAGCCACATTTATCCAATTATAAATTAATATTGATTAATACTAATGGAGTGGGCTCCAGGAGAGGCTTTACATACCTCTTCTGCCTACTAATAAGGTCTCATCTCAGATGCACAAAAGCTCTTAAGGAAGTGAGTCATTTGTATGGAAGTTAGAAAAATCACCCTGTGCTTTTGTAGTGAGGACATCTTGCCTATTGAACAGGCTTCAAAGAAAAGCTTGATACTGATGTGGGGGAATAGACTGGGAGTAGTAGAGCTGCTGAGGAACATAGAAGGGCTGTAGGGCCAGGGGGCACGGCGGGCAGGGAGAGAGTACTGTGTGAGAGACTGTCTTATAATGTGTCAAATGCAGATTTTGATCTGACTGTGGGTGTGAGCCTTCCTTCTTTAACTTTATTATCTAGTCTAGGAGTTGGTGATGGTTCATTTTGACAAAAATTCAATCTTGATTTTTGGTGAAAAATGGAATCTTACTTAAAATGCATTTGATCTAGTATTCCAGCTTTCTGTTGGCTACAGCATTCTGTCAAATGGTTGTCTTCACTGTACTATTAAGAAGGGAATCATCAAGTGAGCAGTGCTTTTCTTAAACTTCTGTGGGGTATGGTAGAACATAAGTCATAAGAGAGGGACTAAAACCAGAGAAAAAGGAAACAGATGTGAAAAAATAGTTATTTATATCTGGAGTGATTTATACTCTTATAAATCACTTGGCCATCCAGAGGGACCTTGACAGACGTGAGAGGTGGACCCGTGCGAACTACATGAAGTTCAACAAGGCCAAGTGCAAGGTTTTGCATGTGGGTCGGGGCAATCCCAAACATAAATACAGGCTGGGCGGAGAATGGATTGAGAGCAGCCCTGAGGAGAAGGACTTGGGGGTGATGGTTGATGAAAAGCTCAACATGAGCTGGCAATGTGCGCTTGCAGCCCAAAAGGCCAATTGTATCCTGGGCCACATCAAAAGAAGCGTGGCCAGCAGGTCAAGGGAGGTGATTCTGTCCCTCTACTCTGCTCTCGTGAGACCCCACCTGGAGTACTGCATCCAGCTCTGGGGCCCCCAGCATAAGAAGGACATGCAGCTGTTGGAACGAGACCAGAGGAGGGCCACAAAGGTGATCAGAGAGCTGGAGCACCTCTCCTATGAAGACAGGCTGAGAAAGTTGGGGTTGTTCAGGCTGGAGAAGAGAAGGCTCTGGGGAGACCTTATAGCAGCCTTCCAGTACCTGAAGAGGGCCTACAGGGAAGCTGGAGAGGGACTTTACAAAGGCATGTAGTGATAGGACGAGGGGGAACGGTTTTAAACTGAAAGAGGGTAGATTTAGATGAGATATTAGGAAGAAATTCTTTCCTGTGAGGGTGGTGAGACACTGGCACAGGTTGCCCAGAGAAGTTGTGGCTGCCCCCTCCCTGGCAGTGTTCAAGGCCAGGTTGGATGGGGCTCTGAGCAACGTGGTCTAGTGGAAGGTGTCCCTGGCCATGGTAAGGAGGTTGAAACTAGATGATCTTTAAGGTCCCTTCCAACCCAAACCATTCTGTGATTCTATAACTCCCAGTTACTGAGTGCCTGGGAGAGTTTGTGCTAGGACTTGCACTCTGTTATGAGGAGGAGTGCTGGAAGAAGCGCTGATTAGGAAAGCAGGCTTTCAGTGAATATCGTTTGCTGGGCTTCATTTGTCTTTAAGTGGTCATCTGATGACAGCAGATTCTATTTGTCTTTTTTTAATCAACTTGTTTAATGTCAAGAATGCTTGAAATTTAATTAGGTGACTATTTTTTGTTCAAGAAATAGCATCCAGGCTGTAAAGCAACATTTAACTTTTCAGAAAAAGGTGATAGAAACACAATGTGCCATCCTCTAAGTAAATACAAATTACAGTTTCCATAAATACTTCATTATTGATAGTGCTGTTGATCTTTCTAGTACTTCCTACATTCTGAGATGTTGTGGTATGAGTCACTGCAGTTGTGTCTACAACACACAGCAAAGGCCTTGTCTGAAGTTAAGCCCTCTCTGACAAAGTGTGGAAAACATCTTAGATTGCTAGTTTTTTACCAAGCTACAATGCAAAGTGAAGTGACATCGTTTGGTAATCCTGTCCTGTTGAAATAGGTTGTAAAACCTATGAATTGATTCAAGTACAAGAAAAGGGTAAGTCTTTCCAGACTAACTGTATCAGTAAATAAAATAACTGGTGATGCTGTCAGTGTCTTGGTTATTCTATGTGACAAAAACTGTTGTATTATCCCTATAGATTATGGGGGATATGGATTTATATATAATCCTTATGGAATGCTAAATTGATTTGGGGTATAAAACCTGCGCTGAAACATCAAGGATCTTAATTTCTGATATCAGCCTACCTGTCTGTCTGCTGGATCAATATTGTCAATATTTTTTCAGATTTATCATGAAATAATTAATTTTTTAAAGCAAATACACTGTTTTTCTTTTTGCATTTTATGAAACAGAAAATCTTGCTAATCCAGTGGGGAAATTTGTGTGTTTATAGAAGTATATGTGCATACGTAATATAAAAAATAAAGATAATAAATAGACATAGGTCTTGTCTGGGCTTTTTTACGTGTCCAAAGGTATAAATTGGTTAAGGTATTGTAGTAATAAAAACTAGTACTCTGAGAATTTCCATGTAATGTATGCAAAATTAGTTTGAAATTATAAAACCATTACATTTTGTGACTAAAGTAACATTAGAAACATAAAGCCTGGCAATGTGAAATTGCCTCTCAATAGCTCTAGAAACCTGGAGCTTCCAGGCATTCCAAGAGGACAGAGGGTAAAGCTCAAACACAGCAGATCAAGAAGTTGCAGATAGATCTTGCCTATGACTGTGCAGTGGCATAGCAGGAGAGCGGTGTCGGCCACACGTTACTGTAAGCCATCTGTGCGTGTAGAGTATAGGTCAGGAAGACATCTTAGCAAGCTGACAATTTTATTTGTTACATGGGGTTTTTGTCTGTGGATCTCAAAACGTTTCACAAAGGAGTTGTACCAACATCTGCATTTAAAAAATGGAAAAATTGAGGTAAAGGGTGAGTGAAATATCTGCCATGTAGCAGAATGACGATAGAGTCTGGAGTTGAACTCATACGTCGTGTGTTCAGGAGCAAGCGTGACTGTACATGGGTGCTGGAGTGGCACATGTACCCTGACAAAATTAATTTGGCTTGGAAAGTATTCGATCAGCGTAGGATCCAAGTAAATGTGTTGCCATCCACAGGGAGAACAAAGGGGTGACAGAAATAGAGAACACTATTTTGTAGCTCCCACTGTGTTTAGCTGTCCTCATATATGATATGCTGTCTCAAAGTGACAGAATTTCTTGTTACTTTGATCCACAGGATAGCAAATCTGCGTGTATGGTGCATATGGCGCTATGTAGCGAACATCACAATTTGGTTTTATTCTGTTTCAACACTCTTTCTGTGAGGAAATGTCCAGCTTGCTTGAACAAAAATAAGGTTAATGAAAACAGTACCTAATGCCAGTTTAGGTTTGCAAATACTTCCAGGGGAGAACTTGAAAGCAAAATAATATATCTGATGTTCAAGGAAGTTATACTTTCCATAACAGCAGAAAAATGATGATCCAGTTTATGTTCCTCAGTAACTGCCTTTTTTTTTTTCTTTTTTTTCCTTTTTTGTTAGGGGAAGAATTACATGTGCAATTTTAGGGCACAATTTTGCCTGTTCTTTTACATTTTAATGTAGCCTTTGAAAATCATCAGAGTTATCAGTTTTGCTTTGAAAGAGCACATTCTGCAGCCTGTGATAATATCACTTCCTTCAGGCAGCAGCAGCAGAAAGAAGCAAAGGCTAATGTTAGGTGTATGTGAATTTAGTCCAGATGAAAATGTTCTTGTTAAAGATAACCTTAAATGGAGAATTTTACACTAGAACGGCAAGAAAATTATGATTTAGGCTTTCAGACCTGAAGTGAGTAAGTTACACAGTTACTAATACAAAGGGACCTCAGGAAGTTTGTAATATGGTTACGAAAGAAAATGGGTTGTAATCCAGAAAAATTCAATAATCAAATCATATGCATCAAGGAATAAGACGATTGCCAGAGACTTCTGAAAGGCATTTTTATACTCATCTTTAGTACAGTGTACCCTACAAAAGTTTAGGATATGTGTGTTAAGGTAGGCACTGCAAGACAGAGGAAACTCAGCATGAGAGATCAGTGGTGTGGCTTAGAAGAGCATTGTGTCATTAGGAATGACAAGCTATTACAGCAGTTTTGCAAGAGAACAGTGAAGCTGAAACTTCAATTGAATGTAAAATTTGTGCCAGCTTTCTGCAGGTGGGGGAATTTAGCTTTCTCACATATGTGGTTCTAGGTCTTTTCATTTAAAACTATGTTAGCAAACTAGAGAAAACTCAAAGTTAATGACAAGAGATTAGTAAGAATTTGGAAGAGTTTTATGAGCAACTGAAAGGGAGCATGTCAGAGATCAAAAAAAAAATCAGGCAGACTGTTACTGTTGTGAATTGTATATTGCTTTTTCCTCATCCTTTACATGTTTCTTCACCTTCTCAGACAAAATAGTTAAGATGAGGGTTAAAATTTAATGTCTGTATCTTAAAAAAAAAAAACCATGATGTAGTATTGCAAGTAATTTAACTCAAACTTGAAATTTAAAATTGGAGGTTCTAATGAAACTGAAATACGGTAAGGTATGAAAATGCGTAGTTAAATGTTAAAATGACAAGCTGTAATGATTACAAGTCTTTCAGAAGTGTAACAGAATGTGGCTCAACTGGATATAATGCAATAGCATTATGCACAGGCAATTTTATTCTTGTATTCAGTGTGGAACCCTCTTTCTGGTAAGACAATGGAAGGTACCTGCTGTTTAAGTAATTTTAAAGTGGACTGAAAAAAGCTACAGAACACTCTGTAGATGATGGATGAAAATGCTTAATAAATAGTAAAAGAAAACATGCTGATTTCTGTAATCATCCTCAATTGGTTATGTGCAGACAAATCCACTATATCCTAAAACATTATTTTAGGCATGATGTTTTAGGCATTTAATATGGAGAAAAATGTTGTGTCGTAGTGTAATGATTGTTAGGCTGATAGACACAGAGGAAGATGCAGATCATGAAAAGGGCTGCTCAAGGCATGAGAAACAGGAAAAGGTTTGCAAAGCATTGGTTAGGTTTGTTCTGATTATTTTGAGAGAGAAGAAGGAAGGGAGTGGGTTTATTTTATTTGGTTTTTTCCTCCCCTTTATGCCCCCCAATAAGACTGGATGATTTTCTAACCATGAAGGCCATCTGTAGCTACACAAATAAAATATGGAATGCTTAATCAAAGCATGTACTTCAAGGTGAAACCTGATCACCTGCAGCTGCTTTGGCCCATGTGCAGCTTTGTACGACTGCAGTTGGTTTGTTGTTTTCTGCTCTCTTTAAGCGTGATCGTAAAGCAGATGATGGGGTGGGGCAAGTTTTATAGGGCTAAAATTTTGAAATTATCTGACTCGATTAAGTAGCTCTATATGCTGTACTAATTAATGTACCACTCACTATGGGGAAAACCAGCATTTTTATATAATTTGTTTTATATCTGTAACTGAAAAGTCGAATCTAGTACTTCATAACGTATGGGGGAAGAAATTTGGAGGAGGGCACAGAAAGGGAAGAGTTGGAGGAAAACACTTTAACAATTTTTATAAAAAATTTGCAAGTGATTCTAAACATTAAGACATTAATATGTTACTGGTACACAATGATTTGTATTTTTACTTTATAATGGTAATTATAAAATCTGTATATTGTAATTGTTTCAATTAATTTTTACACTATTTTTCTCTATGCTAGGTAACTGGAGTGATGATTTTTAACCATTACTTTGTGTAACATAAGAGAGAGCTTGAAATTAACATAAATGTGACACAATTTGAGAGATAATAGTGCACAGTGGCACTGCAACACTGTAACTGTGAGGTGAAAATACTAGGTGATGCCTGTTCAACAGAGACCATTTTTTCCCCAATAGAATTGAAATCTAATTAAACAGTTTTCTTTATCCCACATGAATTAAAAAAAAAAAAAAGAAAGAATTAAAAAAAAAAAAAATTCAGAACACACATTCAGACATGGAAAGACCAAGGGAGCTGCATGATTAATCTGAAGTAAAAGTAACAAAGTCTTTCATTATTCATCTGTTAATGACAGTTAGGAGCAAGCTGCAATGTTTCGATAAATGAGAGATATAAAACGCTAGTGTGAAGCAGCCGTCTTCCTCTCAAAGTAGAACACAAGACTCAACCAAGCTCCTCAATGAAAATGCTAATTCCACATGATTAATCCTTTCTTCTTTTCTGTCGATATGAATATTAAGTAACTTCCTTTCCAGCGTCACTGGTAACTTGTAACTGTTTTACTTCAGGCTCCCCTAACCCAAAACATAGAGCCTGACCTTAGCACTTAAAATGACCCTTACTGTTTGTTCTGCCCCTTTGAACTATAGTTCTTATTCTTATCATTCTGGAGGAGGGAGGCAAACGGCAGAACAAGCAGTCAGTGGCAATTACTGGTATACCAGGAATAGGTATTTCTGAACTGCTTTGCAAGCGGCAAAGAGGCTAGACCTGGGAATGGTTGCCTATGGGCAGTGTGATGCTGATCGCACCTTCCTTTAAGTAAGGCATTAGCTTCAGTGAAGTTAATGATGTTAAGTCAGCATTGGCTGTTTTTCTCTGGATGTTTATAAGAGTGGCTACGAGTATTTCATTTGTCATGTTGGTGTGATCTACAGTAAATACTTGTTCTTGAAAACCTGTCTTTAGAGGCCTAATACTCTAAAGTATTATACTGCCCAGTGTGATGCAATCATATGTTCACAGGGATGTTCTCCCCATTCCATTTCAGCGCTATGTATATATGCTAATATAGGCTGAAAGGTAAAAGACCCAGTATGTTAGTTGTCATGTACACAGAGGCATATTAGTCACTTTGATTTAAAATTTGAATTTCATTTTTATGGTGTACATCTTATTTTACCCAAAGACTTGTAATTGAAAGACTTGATGATGTTTGGGTGACAGATGTTTTCCTTTTCACAAAATCACAGAATCAATCAGGTTGGAAGAGACCTCTGGGATCGAGTCCAACCATTGCCCTGACACCACCATGTCAACTAGACCATGGCACTAAGTGCCATGTCCGGTCTTTCCTTAAACACATCCAGAGATGGTGACTCCACCACCTCCCTGGGCAGCCCATTCCAATGTCTAATAAACCTTTCTGAGAAGAAATTCTTCCTAATGTCCAACCTGAACCTCCCCTGGCAAAGCTTGAGGCTATGCCCTCTTCTCTTATCGCTAGTTGCCTGGAGAAGAGGCTGACTCCCACTCCACTACAACCTCCCTTCAGGTAGTTGTAGACTGCAATAAGGTCACCTCGGAGCCTCCTCTTCTCCAGGCTAAACAACCCCAGCTCCCTCAGCCGTTCCTCACAGGTCAGACCCTCCAGACCCTTCACCAGCTTGGTTGCCCTCCTCTGGACTTGCTCCAACACCTCAACATCTTTCTTGAAGTGCGGGGCCCAGAACTGGACACAGTATTCAAGGTGTGGCCTCACCAGTGCCGAGTACAGAGGGACGATCACTTGCCTAGACCGGCTGGCAACACTATTCTTAATAGAGGCCAGGATGCCATTGGCCTTCTTGGCCACCTGGGCACACTGCTGGCTCATGTTTAGCCGGCTGTCGATCAGCACCCCCAGGTCTCTTTCTGCTGGGCTGCTTTCTAACCACTCTTCCCCCCCAGCCTGTAGCGCTGCATGGGGTTGTTGTGGCCGAAGTGTAAGACCTGGCACTTGTTCTTGTTGAACCTCATGCCATTGGTCTTGGCCCATCTATCTAACCTGTCCAAATCCCTCTGTAGGGCCTTCCTACCCTCCAGCAGATCGACACTGCCACCCAGCTTGGTGTCATCTGCAAATTTTCTGAGGGCGTGCTCAATCCCTACGTCTAGGTCATCTATAAAGATATTGAACAGCACCGGCCCCAGAACTGAGCCCTGGGGAACACCGCTAGTGACTGGCTGTCAGTTGGACTTTGCCCCATTCACCACCACTCTCTGGGCTCTGCCATCCAGCCAGTTTTTAACCCATTTAAGAGTCCACCCATCCAAGCCCCGGGCAGCCAGTTTGTCTAGGAGGATGCTGTGGGGAGACAGTGTCGAATGCCTTACTGAAGTCTAGATAGACTACATCCACAGCCCTGCCCTCATCTACTAAGTGGGTCACTTGGTCATAGAAGGAGACCAGGTTGGTCAAGCAGGACCTGCCTTTCATGAATCCATGCTGTCTGGCCCCGATGCCCTGATTGTCCTGCATGTGCCATGTAATGGCACTCAGGATGATCTGTTCCATCACCTTGCCTGGCACCGAGGTCAGGCTGACAGGCCTATAGTTCCCTGGATCATCCTTCTGACCCTTCTTGTAGATGGGCGTTACATTTGCTAATTTCCAGTCAGCTGGAACTTCTCCAGTTAACCAGGACTGCTGGTAGATAACAGAGAGTGGTTTGGCAAGTTCACCTGCCAGTTCCTTCATTACTCTGGGGTGAATCCCATCTGGGCCCATAGCCTTGTGGGCGTCCAGCTGGCACAGCAGGTCACTAACCATCTCTTTCTGGATTATGGGGGGTTCACACAGCCCCCTGTCCCTAACTTCAGGCTCTGGGGGCCGAGTCTCCTGAGGACAACCGGTCCTTACATTAAATATGAAACAAGGCTAATAAAGCACTTAGAATATGTCCTACTTTGAAAGCCTTCAATCTCTCCTTAGTATGTGTAAAGAAAAGAAACAAGACCTGGTTGCACAACTCAGTCTTTGATGTAGTTCTTCATGGTGTGCTGAGTAAATCTGTAGCATAAAGATATTATTAAATCAATACAGGCATGGCTATTATAAAAACTGATTTAAAAAGATGGCTGTGCCCTGTGGATGCATTCCAGGTAATAACTTGACCCTCTCTTTCCTTTATACTATCCTTCAGTGACCTCTGCCACCTGCATACACTTTTGTTGCATTCCTCTCAGCTCTTAGTTGTGCATTAACACCAACTGGTTCTTCAGTGTGGAGCTAGCAGATGTAGCATTGATGCTTTGCAGGCTCTTTGGCTCCTATTAATGGTTAGATACCCTGCCTCTCTCCTTTTTGTGAATATCTGCAGTACCTCCAGATTGAACCGGGTTAACTAGTGTGTAGTGATGTCTGTTCCAGAGAGTGGAAGTCTCTTATGATATGGCATAGGTCACCAGTCTCTGTTTTTTTAGATGTTTTTTTCTGAAACACAAACTGTTTGAAAATATGATAACTTTCACTCAGAGGAAGTTAGGTATGCTGTTTCAGTTTTCAAATAGATCATACACACCTGAGCTCTGAAAATAAGTGGCAGTTTTCATTGTCTGTGTAATCTGAAAGAGAATAAAAATTCCTGCTCATACCTCACTGATTGTAGAGTGGGTTCAATCCTCCTGAGACAGGCCATGTAAAATCAGGTGTCTAATCTAAGGCTGTCAGTTAGGTTCCTTCTGTAGCCATTGGAGAGGCTTGTGCTAATGGTTCATCCTATTCCTACTGACCTTAAAAACTACGTTAGGATTGTACGAATCTCTGGAGCTGAGTTCTTTCTCCGTTTACTATCAAACAAACCCCTACGAGTAGGTTAGACAGCTGAACTGAGATCTCTGTTTAAGACCTCATTCCAGAAGAAAGAGTTGTTGAAAAAGGGCTGTTCAGGAGAAGAAAAAAAAAATTAAAGAATATATTTCTACCAAATCTAGAGTGATGTTACAATTAAACTCATTCTTGTGCTCACTTATTTGCTGATAATGCAAGTCTTGAGTGTAAATATGCAGTCTTGTGCTTTCTAAGTGGGTAAAGGAAAAAATACTGTTGTTTTGCTCAGCCAAGCATTTACAGATGCATTTTATTGTGAAATTGAACTTTGCTTTATAAAATCTGGATAAAAGTTTTACAGTTATACAGATAAGCAATGGTATTTAGTGTAGATCTGTGTGAACAAGATGACTTGAGAGTTATATTAGCACACAAAAATTACTGTTTCCATTAATTTTCTAAGCATTCTCATAGTACTATGTACTCTCCCCTCTCCTAGGTTTTTGTTTACTACTGTATTGCTTGAAATATGTCTTTCAAGTAAATTATGTTTCTATTCATCTGTTTGTGAAAGCACATAGTATGATGGCATGGTATGGGATATTATGTTTAAGAGCCGCTAAGAAGTGCGGAAGAGTGCCGCTGGTCAGTAAAAGGAGGTTGTGTACTTCTGCTTAACAGCTGAGTTTCAGTTTTATTTCAGCGTAAACTAAATTTATAGACTGAATTTTATTTTAGTCTTTGCTTAGGCAATTTACACTCTCTCAGAATATCGCTTTGATTGTGGGGAGAAATCTGTTGTGCTTCTTTTTATTCTTCCCTTTACTCATATTGTGATATTTCCTGGGAAAATCAGCATGTCTTGCTTTATGCTATGTACTACAGTGGAGTCAGAATGTGAGGTCCAAAGGTGCCCTGTTTGTTATTTGAAACAGGCATAGAGAGGCTCTAAAGTGTTAATTAAGTTCACTGGAACTGCTTTGAGGTAAATTTTTGGGACTACTCAGCAGTTTTCT